>NW_010223962.1:0-93338 GCF_000690775.1 Eurypyga helias
AGAAAATTAACTCTATCCCAGACAACATATGTCTTCCTGGGAAAGTACCATCTAGTTGACTGTTGGAAGATAGAAACGTACTAGGAAAAAAACATCACTATAGACGTGCTGGATTTGTCTGCTTTTTCTCTAAGCATCTGCCACTGGAAACTATTGCAGATGGGACACTATTATGGATGGATCATTGGCCTAATCTGGTAAAACTGGTCTTAAATCCCTGTAACTCTCCACTCCTTTAGTCTGATGTCATGCTGAGGTACCACCACTCTACTGCTATTAATTCAGTGCATTTACAGTATCATAAAGCTGACCCAGTGAAGTGCAGAATTAAGCCTGACAATGGCAGAACAGTAACTTTTTGAGCTGCATTTGAAGAGTGACTGAGCGTGCTTTCACGTGGCAAATTTACAGGCCATATCTGTATTCTACCCCTTTTTTAAAGCAATACAACCTCTTTTTTGTAACTGAAGGAGCTCTTTAAGAATTTCCCTACTAAACAACAGTCATTTCTTTGTCAATGAGTTGCAGATTATTTCTTACTTACTTAATACTTACTCCCAAAGACAGTTAAATGTTTCAAGACTAAAAAGCAAAGTAAATGTAGGTTGAAAGACATTATGTAGAGATACAAAAGACTTTTTGTCAGTAAGATTTTCATACAATCATCCAAAATAAATTCTATGTGTCCAATCCCTGTTGTCTGCAGAGACTTCAGTCTGTGCAAATAACCTTATTTGGCTATTGCACTTCTGGCATTTAGCTAAGGCACAGTTTGGAGGAGATCTGCATTAAGGCAATATTTTGATGCAAAGACACAGGCATGAGATTGTCTCCCTGCCTCCTGTCTCATGTGAAAGCACTACCTGGAGAAAAGAAACAGCACTGACTTTGAATAACCCAGCTTGGAGGGGTGCCAGGCATCGGGGTTCCCCTTGCCAGAGGCAGGGCCTCATTGCAGCAAGGGCTTCCAAAGGCTGCCCTGCCTCCATAAGTGCCAGAATGGATCAGCACACTGACTCCAGCCAGAAATGGACTCAAAGTAGCTGTTGTTTTTTTCTCCCTCGGGAGCACTTTCAGAGGAAGGCCTCAGAGGTAAGGGCGGAGGTTCCCAAAGACGTCCAACCTCACATCAGGAAGGATTGAAGAACACCCATTTGCTAAATGCTGTATAAAGGGCTTTAGCCACTTTTTGGATAAATCCCACTCCTCTTCGGAGAGAATATTTACAGACAGTATCTCCTGAGCATCCTGTGAATGACTGACACAGATACACATGGATTTTGTTTATTCTTGTCTGCCTTGGTTTTAAATTTTATACATGTCCCCTAGGCATGACTTTGATGCTGATTTTTCTAGGGTAAAAAAACCTGAATACATAAACAAAGAAGTCATACATACATAAAGTAATAAAGCATAAATCAAAGTCAGCCCCTGATTTTTATTTTTTTCAATGCCAAATACTTTAAGAAGCAAGATTCTGTTTCAATGGCTGTCTTGCCTTAGTTCTTGTCTACTTCAATTTAAGGGGCTTTTATTTCTTCGTTGTGACCTCGTCAGGAATTTAGTTACATTGTGAAATTTTATAACTGTAAAGATAGAAAGCTAAGAGCTGTGAAACAGTTTCACAGCATCAACATTTCATCTTTTCCCCATGTGTATATTAAAGTGAAAGAGGTCAGTTCTCTATCGGATGTGATGCTCTGGTCTCAGAGAGGTTTACTGCATCACCTGCTAGCATGACAAATCCAGTCCTCCAGCTTTTCCTGAGACGTGCTCACAGAGGAGGACTAAAGCCAGATTTTGGGTGGGAAGTCACTCGCAGACATCTTTAATGGTCGTGCATATATTTTTGACTCCCTTGCCAATCTCTGTGCACTAGGTGGGTGGCATTGCCTTTACAGATTTCTTGCCACGGAGCAGCCAAAAACACTTTTCACTGTGGGTGTCTGATCCCTGAAGTGCAGCCGAGGACAGTGACACGTGTACACATCTCCCAAACAAGTGGATTTTGTGCCATTGAGGTCTGCTTGGTCACATTACTTGCAAATCCAAATTTTCCAGGAATCCAGAAGGTGTTATCCATGCACATAATACTTGTGTTTGGTCAGTTCTTGCCCCTATCCTTTCCCATAAGTTCTCTGCAACTGTAAAATGTGTTGAATGGTTCCTGAAGTGCCATGGCTTTCTTCTTGACCTCTCTTTAAAGAGGAGCACCAGATTTCTTTGAAATATTGAGCACTGCAAAGATGAGATATGTAAAGGCAAAATTCAGCCCGAAAGGTCTACCCTGTCACTTTCTTCAGCCTCCAGCCTCACCTACTAAACCCAAGCAAATGTAACTACTAGACTTGACTCTCTTCAAACTATATTTGGCCCAAATGCATCAAATCAGTTTAGAAACCGAACTATCGGCTGAGGTCACATCTACCCAAGGTATTACTGTCTGCTTTTAAATGTCCACAATTTCTTGGGTTGATTATTTCCTGTGTTTGATTTCAGTAGCTAACATGAGACCTCTGACTGGGGAAACATCACACTGCAAAGGCTCAGCTGGAATAGCTCCCTGCCCACACATCTCTCTCCAGCACTTTAAAATATGCATTTCCTGCACATATTATAATTAGGCTCTTTCATTCTCCCTCCCGTTGCTATTGAAATACTCATGATCTACAACAAAACTCTTATATAATGCTTTTTTTATATCACTCTTGTTACTTCAGGAGGCAAATACAGACATTTAGTAGATGTAGTCCTAACAAGGGAAATTGCAGCATTGCTTCACCATGACAATGGGATGCAATCATCAACGAAGCAACAACTTCACTGTGGATCACTGCAACTGCTAAAGGATTTGAGGCTGGCTTGCAGCCAGAGACAACACTCACAGGATTGCTTGTACCTCACCGAGCTGCAGAGGCAGATGCTACACGAGTCCAATTCAAAGATGTTGAAAATAGGAGTAGGTACCTCAAGCAGGCAACAAGAAATGACAAAGTGGGGAGGCAGGAGAAGCAGCTTCGGCTACTGATAATTTGTTGCCTAGGAAAGAATTGCCCGAAAATGTGGCTCCCCCAGAACTAAAAGAGATTGGCTTCTATCTCATAGATCATGTCTTACTCTCAGGGAGGACATCTTGTATTCTCAGTCCATCCTCCCTCTCTGAGATGGCACTTGGAGTTTCACACCTGATGAAACAAAAGGAAAGATGCAATTTCACTGTTTGCAACTGTCCATAAGACAGCTGCTGGAACTGTGTTTATGTCCTGAGCAGCAAGCATGCTTCAGCCACAGCTGCAAATGCCCTAGAAGATTTGAAAATGGGTTTTGACATATTATTTGACTCAAATAGCTTCTGAAGGGGAAGGACTTCTTAAAGAGAATATGGCATTCAGGAGAACTTCTGAGGCACCGTGTTCCTACTTATGGAGATCTTCAAATTAAAGAGTGTCCCTTCACTGCTGTTAATCTGATCTAGGAAGTGCAAATTAATCTGTGAGAAGACTGACAGGAGTATGCCCTGGAAAAATAAATAAATACATAAATTAATCATCATCATTATCTTCTCATTAAATATATTTTGTATAGAGATAGCTGTAGCTCAGACATGCACTATTGCTAAATATTAGAAAAGACCCTAGCATGACCCAGACCTGCAATAATTGTGCAGTTATAATTTCCATTTCAGCTCTGTCAAAGTATGTTCATGTACAGTCTTAAACTTAAACTTTTGTATATAAACTGAACTTGCTTTGACTTTTCCCAGAGGACATGTGCAATGCAACTTAAACTTTTTATTTATCTCCGAACAGGATCAAACATGCAAGGAATATTAACATGTCTAAAGTGCACAGTGAGGCAGAAATGCACTTCCTGTTTGAGCAAAGAGTTGTGTAATTGTCTGTGGCTTCAACAAAAATGTGTCATTATACTGGAAGCAAGGAATATAGTTTCATCTAACTCTGAAATACTTAAATCTGAAGAAAGAGTCTGGTGGTAACAGGCCACAAATCAAGATAAGAGTTCAAAGATGCATATGTAAGGTATCAAACCCTTAATTGCACAGTTGAATGTGCATGTAGACAGTGCTTCTTTCAAATGATTTTGCAGCTGTGTTCATTTTATACAAGTCAACTTAGATATAAGCTCCTGTGAAGAGTGGTTTACTCCACATACACTGATTAAAATTAAACATTTACCTAGGAAGTACCACAGACTGCACAGAATTCATTTTGAGGAAGATATTAGTGATGCACAGCAAAAGAATACATTGGTTCATTACTAATTTTCTTTTCCTTTTCTTTGAAGTTTGTCAGCCCTGACATGTGTCCCCAGTCAGTAGGCACCTCTGTCCTCATCATGTTTTGTTTCAAATCACACAGAAAAGATTTAAATCCTATGGTCTCATAGGATCACTAGCTATAGTCTCCTGCATTGCATCCTTTCCTTTCTGTGGTCTATTGACCATAGTTTGGGAAGTGCTGCCTTGTTTCCGACCTCCGTATAGATACCCATTGCTAAAAGCCTGTCACTCGTGTTACCCTGAGATGTGACAGGTCCAACCTTGTTTTTAAAGTAGGCTTTGAAAAATGGAAATGTCAGTGGTTGTTGGTGCAAAACAGAGCTGCTTGGAAATCAAAGAGAAAAGAATAGTAAAAAAATATTCAAAACATACAAACAGGGAGACAACAGGCAACTTGAGATAACACAAACATCTCCCAGAGGTGGGATTCCATCCTCAAGATAGACTTCAGGAGCCAAACTCCAACTGGCTAGGAGCTGTAAATTATTAACACATTTGTCTCAGAAGCATATCCATGCACTGTTATGACAAATTTGTGCCCATGGTCTGTTCCTGGCATTCAGTGTTTAGTAGTTTCTACATAGCTGTCTAACATGAATATATATGAGCAACATCAATCATATCAAATTGTAAAGCAATATCTTCCTGTATAAGAGACTTTTTTTTTTTATTTTATTCACAAGACAATATGAAAGCATGTCTAATTAAATGTTCTCCACTTTTCCCCCTCAGAAACCAAAGAGTTTTTTAATCGTGGGGGACATTCATTTCTGCAGAAGACTGCATGACTTGAAACTTTGCCTAATACACATCAAATGCTAAAACAGACGTTTTTAATTACTAGCACAAAGTCTGTAGAGATATGTTTTGTAATGAGGAATGTGGTTAAACAGCAAAGTGGTCCCATTTGCCTTTGCAGCAGACTGCTAACATTTCATTTGACCTATCCTTATACTACAGTTCTGTTTTCTTTCTAAAAATTTACAGAGTTTGTTGCTAAGTCAGGTAAATACAAATGGACAAATGCTGGCCTGCCGAAGCATTTCTGAAGCCAGTGGACCTCTGCCTATTCACATCCACCCACAGTATTTCACAAACACATTTAAATACCATTAAGATAATGGCACATATCAACAAAACAAAACAAAAATTTATTATACTAATGCTTTATCTTAAACAGAGAAGGAAAGTACAATGGACATTTAAGGAGAGTTTTTCTGTTCCTTGGATAGTTGCATATCTATAATTTGCATATACCATGTTTTCCCCTGTTGTGGTAGTGTTTAACAACGATGGTATAAAACAAGGAACAAAAAATAGTTTTAAAATTTTCTTAAAAACCTGGTTAAGGTTAGACAGTGTTATAATTATGCTGAAGCAAATTCATCTCATCAATCTTCCATCTTATAAAGAAGGCTTTGTGTTCCTTAATTTAAGTATTAATTTAGCTTTAAAGGAGAGGAAGAGAAGGAAGGCAAAGAGACCTACACCAGCCTCTGCTGCACATCAGCAGAGTAACATAGAATCATATAATGGTTTGGGTTGGAAGGGACCTTAAAGACCACCTAGTTCCAACTCCCCTGCCATGGGCAGGGACACCTTCCACTAGACCAGGTTGCTCAAAGCCTCATCCAGCCTGGCCTTGAACACTTCCAGGGATGGGGCATCCACAGCATCTCTGGGCAACTTGTTCCAGTGCCTCACCACCCTCTCCATGAAGAAGTTCTTCCTAATATCTAATCAAAATCTCCCCCCTTTCAATGTGTGACCCAGCAGCCCTTGCGGGACATAAATAGCCACCTGCAAAACACTGTGGATAATCTCACTCCAAAATATGCATTTAAGTCAGATGCATTTCTCTGCAAAGGTGTCTTTCTCTCTCTGCTGATTATAAAAGGAGTGGAAAGTCATTAGTTGTGATTTAGAAACCTAATTTTAGACAGCTGCATTGGACTTAGTTGAGCTCCTGCCTATGGAAGTGTGGCACAGACAGCAGTCATTGAAAAGCGCTGTTGGCTCTGCTAGCGCCCATCTGGTAGAGGTCACCAAGAAAGATGATACTGAAAATATTTAGCTCCACTAAGTGAGGCATAAATTGATGTGAGCTAGGTTTTATCTTATATAATCTAGAAAAACCATGGCAGTATGTAAAAGAATTTTATGTTCTCAGGATTTAATGTATCTCAGATTTAGATCACTAGCTAAGCCAGCTACATGGGTTTAAACAGAACTTTACCAACCTGCTTTTTTTGGGGGTTGGGTTTGATGGGGTATTTTTTCCCCTGAGGAAGAAAGACCAGATAGTGAAAATGAGAAGGATTATCTCTTTGAGTGAAAAGTCTGAAAGTAATGAAAATATGGAGGTTGGAGGAAAACATAGGAACTTTGGGCTTATTTTGCCTACTTCTTATTATACAGCATGTTTCAAAAGGCTAATGGCTGAGGACAAAAAGATCTGAACATCATTGCAACATTCAGAGACTACTAAGTGAGGGGAAAAAAGAGCTGAAACTCTGAAGAGAAAAATTCAACATAACTCAGTTCCTCAAAACAGCAGTCACAAAAGGAGCACTTTCTACATCTATAGTCTGGCACCTACAGATACAAGATGGGACAAGGCACAAGCCATTGTGAAGATCTTGCTGTTTCCAGTACAATGGGCATTTTTTCTTGGAGTTACATACCCTGAAGGAGGTACCAAATTGAAAACAGAGCTATTGTCAGACAACACTGCTTCCTGCTCTATGAGAGACATGGCTGCAGATGTCTGTGAGCAACAGTTTTGAAACTCAGGAAACCTGACAGCTTCATAAATCAGAATACTTCGTTAATGTGCTGCAGTTTTGAGCGTTTCCACAGTATGCTTCTGATGCTTTCATGAATTCAGCTAGTTCTCTACAACTCCCAGCGCTCATGCAACATCAGCTAATTTTATTTTTTAAAGAAAAGAGAAAGAACATAAACTACTTATATATAATTTGATATATAAACCTGTATTTCATGCCTAATAAATCCATACCGACACATGCTTTTTGTCTGCATATGAGAATAAAGCACACACACATGTATACATATAGAATATGTGTATGTGTATGTGTATAGCCTTACATATATTTGCATACCCATCCCTCTGTGAATGCCTATATTCCACATTACCATTAATTTTACAAGGAAGTCACAGTGCTGAGTAGATGTATAATACTCTAAAATACAGATAGACGGACTGTTCATTTGAAGCAGCAGCCGAAGTCGATGTCAGTCGCAGGTGGTTACCTGCTGGCGTCACACCACGGCAGTGGCTGAGGATGGTGGTGCTCTGGTTAGAGAGGTCAGAAACATTGCGTGATTTCACTGTTCCCCCCATTGCCAGAGTTCCAAGGAAGCTGTCACATCCCTAAGCACCGGTGTGGGCTGTTCAGCTTCCCGCCTGGGTTCTAGTCCCACCACCACCAGCTGGTCCTCTTTCAAACCAGAGTGAGAGCAGGTTTCTGCAGCTGATCAGAAACTTGCTTGCAAGTTTCGCCCAGAGCTGGTCTCCACGGCACACTGCAATGGAGTTTGGATTAGGAACTGGACAGATTTTGACTGGTGACCTCAGACACCAAGACTCAGACACCCAAATCTCAGGGCCCAACAGAGAGAGCCTTCACCTCAAGTGATGTACTACATGGAGGTCCTTGGGCTTCCTTCCAACTCCCATTTCATGGCAGTTGCATGTTAAAACAAGTCCTTTTCTGTCGTCTGGAGACAGGCTAGTTTTAGTTTCTTTAATGTAGAGCAATAGGACTTGCCAGTTCTGGTGAAGATGGCCTCAAGACAGCTCTGTGGCTCCTTTCTGATAGTGCTACCGGGAAGTCAATTAATCATGAGACCATGGTCCTTGCAGAGGCTGACCAAGGCCCTAATATCCTTAAGACCTCATGGCACTGCCTTCTGTCTCCCCACTCCAACTGTTTGACAGTTCACATGAGTGAGAGGGCTCGTATGAGTTGCCTTGTTCTCCAGAAAGCTGTTTTCATACTGTATGGCTATGGTTGGGCATGCAGTGCGACCTCTTGCAACTCTTCACGTCCACATCTGATGTGATCTGGGCATGTGGAGTTTGTATGGCCTGTGATCTGCCCTGTACTATCTACAACCAGAGGGACTAGGACAACGGCACAAAACCTGACGGTGCTCTATGACAGTGTACACACAGTATACAGAAGCTGGAAGGTGTTCACCTTTGGTTCACCCTGAAAATATAAAGAAGTAATTCATAGAAAATAACAACAGAATTTCAGACTGTGAAGTCAAATGTTTAAGCCAATGTACCAAGCCTGTCTGGGGATATAGGTGTCTCAGTTTATCCTTCCTGATATGCTGGCAGCTGCCCAATGTGCATTCTTTCCATCAAGGACAACTTTGACAAAGAGAAAATAATTGCTCCGTAGTATTTGATGGTCTTATAACTTTTCACTAGAAACCATGGTCTCTGCTTCACCTGGGATCAGACCAAGGACTGTAGATCTGTGAACTGTGGGCCAGCAGTGACAGGGAGATTAGGTGCAGGAAGCAGAAGCGGTAACCACATCGAGCCCGTGGCCCCAGCACCTGTAGCACGGCACAGCAGAATGGGCTGGTGCCTGTGTAGAAAAATACAGAACCAAGCAGAAAGGAAACAGCACAGATTCCCCTGAGGGTCTGGAAAGAGTCTGTAGTAGGGGTAGTTCTGTTACTGTGGGTGGGGAACCCCATTAAACTTTCATCTAATCTGATCATATAGATCTCACCTCTTGCTTTCTACATACTGTGCATTATAATCTGAATGTCCTGTGTCATGTAATGTATTCTTTACAAAATGAAATAACACTGTAATTTTTCTGCTCTTAGTGGTTCTCATTTTAACACTGACTACCGTAATAAACAACCATAAAATGTTCTCACTCCCACTTCACACATAGCACGCCTTTGCCTGCCAAAGCAATGGCAGCCCAAGGGTTAATTTTTTTTACGTTCTAAGCCTATGCATGCACTGAAATGTATCCTAGGGCTATGATTCATTTGGGGAGTTCACAGGGATGGAAAGTCTCTTGAATTCTAGCCGTTAAGCCTTGTTCAGGGCTTGCATATTTAACTGGTGAATCTTTGTGTTAAAATGCATTTTATGTTGCTTCTGAATAAAGCAGGGCATCCCTGCAAGAAATACACAAACCAGATGTTTTATTTTGAAATAACTTGTCTAGTCTTGCAACGTTTATCTGGGCAAAACTTGACATGCATGAGAGGGTGAATCTCCTAATGAAGTTTGCACCATCAGGGTCATTCCAGCAAGGGAACTAATATATATATTGAGAACCACAACCCTTATATCCTGTCTCCAATTACATTCACCATCAACTGATGCTGTTGTTAATTAATTCTGGTTTCTAAAAAAACAGAGTCTATGGATGTTGAAGTTTAGCTTTTTGGGACCCCCATCCATTGCCACAGTGAAAGACACAGTGTCTCACCAGCCCTTCTGGGTCCCACACCTGAATTTCATCTAAACTGCAGCTCTCTGTCTCCCAGCCTGCTGGGATGCACTCAGCAGGGCAGAGGCTACCGAGGACGCTTGTCAGGTCAGCCTCCTTCTGCTGAAATTCTTCCTGCTTGACAAAGACAGAATGTCATACTGTTCTCAAGCAGTTGTGGATATGAAAAATGTGAAAGCCAAGGCTTTGCTTCAGCTCCAGCAGCAGCTTTTACAACTGGCATAGCTCTAGTAGATTCAAAGCAACCTTAAAGAAAAGTTTGTGTCGTACAGTGCCAGAAAGTGTCTGGCAATTTGCTTTGAGCTCTGGTAGACTTTTAAGGAAAATCACTGGACCTGGCAAGGGCTACTTTTGCCTAATGGGCTGTCAGTGAGCTTTAGCATCTCAAAGTCATTCTTCTTCTTTGTACTCTGAAAGAAAAACAGCCCATCTCTGGCCCACCAATCCTTGAGCATGGGATGAAAATAATCTGATTCCCAGCAACTCCTTGTCCTGCTGCCTCTGCAAATCCTGTCTGCACCATGCCAGTGTTGAAGGTTTCAGTGGGATGAGAAGAGGAACAAAAACCGGGGGTTGCAGAATCAGAGGTGCCATAGAGACTAACTGCAGTGCACAAGAGAGGAGCATGTACACATGCTGGTCCAATTTGACCAGGAATCTGTACACCTGATCGATTGATAGTATGTTATTACACAGATGTAGGACCTGTGGCTCCAGGAGACCAGGAGAAAGAAGAAATAATTGCTTTAATGATCTGACAGTAAAGAACATCTAACCCTCACAGATGTATTAAATTGCTATTCTTCGCTCCAGTCATCCTGGCTTCAAATACAAGGCAATGGATGCTACAGAGCTCCCTTTGGGTTGAGACATCCTCTGTCACAGTTTGCTGCAGGCAAAGGATTCTTGGCTCACTGGCCAGTCTGTGAGAGATACGTCCTTCACAGGACTGCTGTCCTCCACGTGCTCCTGAATTACTACCCCAGTCACTGGGACCCACCCTGAAAAACATTCCTGTTGCTCTGGGGCCTCAAGAGTGTCCCAGGAGCCTGATGTTTAGGATTGTCAGACCCAGAGAAATGGAGTTGTTGGCCAGGCAGTTGGCCATTATCTCTGACTCAGGTGTGAGTGAGACAAAAATGAGTAATATCATGCATTTACAACAGCCACCACGGACAGTATAACTGTAAAGATAGGGAACAAAATTCACATGATAATAGTGACCCAAGAGCCAACCCAGAGGGTCCCTCTCCCTCCTGGTACCCAGCTGAGGTGCTCCGGGTGTCCACTCACCCCAGGAACCTTAATAAAAACCTGAGAGAATATAAGCAAGTGTTGAATATAGCAGTGAAATCTCCCAGTACCTCCCCATCCACTGCCTTTATAACCTGACATAGGGTCAAAGCATATCTCTGCAAGGAGTTGTTATTAAAAATCTAATCCCTCAGCCAAAATACAGCTATATGAAATCCGGGAGTTTATAAAACCCGCTCTGGTGCTTGAAACACTGATCTGCAACTTCTTTAAATTGCACATTTTTAATTAAAAGCATTTTTCTACAGATTTCTAAGGCTGAAACAAATACTTGTCTTTTGACTTTAGGACCACCATCTAGAAGCTATTTTCTGTAGGTCTGAAATGAGCAATTTGTCCAAGAACACAAAGGACTTCAATCCCATCAGCTTTCATTCAACCTGATGAACATGTTCTAGTTGCTTTTCAGAATGGCTTTGGCCATTGACTTGCACAATCAGGACACAGTGTGTTCACAGACTGTTGGAAAAAAAGTTCTCACAATTTTCAATCATGGTAATTTTACATACTACTTTTAACTAGAGTCACTAGAGTTTCTTTCAGACAGGAAATGGACTTTCAGAATCAATGGCCTTCAGTGTCATTCTGCTTCACAAAGTGGCATATCATCAAAAATATTTGCAAAATGATGCCAAGCTATCTTATGATTTATGCATTAAAGGAGAATTGTGGGAGGGAAGGAATACAGTTGTTACTGTTGCAAAGAGATCTACAGTAAGAAAACTAAATTTATGTTGCTTTTTTTCAAGAATTTCCTGTCAGTCAGATCTAGACCATTCCTGGAAAGCAGAATCAAGCAATGTATCACAAGCACCTTAGCAGATCTAACTGTGTCTTGGGTGGTAGCTCCTTTATTTGGGAATTGACATTTTGAGAAGGAAAACATTTTGAAAACGTAGGTAACTAATAAAAATGAGCCAACACCTGGAAGCAATAATATGCTTGATAGAAATTATCCATCATGCTCTTTTTGCTGCCCAGTGAGAACACTCCCACATACCATTTCAGTAGCAGAATCCCACGATGGAAAGGTTGCAAATTACATTATGCATTAAAAGATTCTAGCTAGAAACATAATGCACCATTTTGTTATTTCCAGAAATCAGGTAAAGCCAATAAAGATTCTTAATCAAAATCTGGTTTTAATGTTGCATTACCAGTCCCCTCTATCTTCTTGCCATGTCTGAAATCTCCTTTGTATGGCTGGAAATTTAAGGGAACACTGAAGATTTTGCCATTTATATTGGAGAGAACAGTGTGCTCTCTTCATGTAAAAGCCTGTGAGTTTGAGAAAAATCTTTATATCTTAAAAGACAAATGGAGAAGGCAGTAATGTAAAGCAAGTGTGAACCATGATACCATTTTTCTATGCACAGTGGAGGGTGAGATTTTCAGAAAAAAATTTGTACTTTAATTGGTCTGATTTAGAATAAATCAGTAAGAGAAAAAAAATCACCTACCTCTTCCATCAGAATGGAATGTTTTATCATATGTGTGCAATATGTTCTCACCTTTATTAACCACAGGAGATTTTCTTTGGAAAATACATACACATATATATATATATGGATTTTCTTTGATTAGTATGAGCACAAGAAGCATGCATAAATGCATAGAAGCATTTTTCCTCTCATCTTTTCTTAAGGAATCTTTGTTCTATTTGACTCTCTCTTCTATTCCTTTTTAATTCTTGACAAAGTAAATATGTTGGTGGCTCTTTTGGCACCCAGATTATGTATTCAGCTGCATTATAGTTTAATGCAGCTGGATTTAGAAGCCACCTCTCTCTTCATACCAGGCGTGTTAGCTGTTGCAGTAAGACCATGGCCCAAAACTGCTTATAATCTACACTAAGAAAACAGACTGAGGAAAAACAAAAACACAAAAGGGAGAAAGGGCTCCAGTCCTGTTGTCATGGTGTGTGGGAGAGCTGGGACCACCTCCCCTCACCCCTCTTCCCAACGCCTTGTTACCAGCCAGAGGGCCTTGATGCTCGAGGATTTGTAGCATATTACCAACCCTGAAGTATGAGAAATACCTCCTGAAGATCTATAGAGCGAGGGGATCTTCTGCCATTGAAATCACTGAGTTTCCCTGCCTTCAAGGGGAATGGGCCCACCATCCAAAGAATATCAGATTTGGTTAGCAGCTGCAGCTCTAACTTCTCTATATTTGCAGATCTCCAAAGAACATGCTAGCTTCCTTATAAATTTGCATCAGTGCTATATACAGACCTTGCAAAACATTTTTTTTACCCTCTCCTTCTATAGATGCCTGGGAAATGGACAGTCCCTGAAGAATCTGCTGGCAATTGGTGGAAAACCACTTTTCTCATGGTAAAGTGTCTGTTGGCATAGCTAGGCTAGATACCTCGGCATTGTCTATCCTATCCAGCAACATAATACCTGCAAGTCCTTGCTCCAGACGTGTTTGTTAACACCAGGCTGGTTTTGTCAGATCATTTCCAGTGCCACCGACATGGTGGTACAGCTATCTCAGTGCAGGCTGCTGGAAAGGCTCACACCTTCGTTGTGGGACTTCCTTCTGTTGGCAGGGGCTTTGTGGCATAGAGAAGCACCATGAAAGAAGTAAGGTCTGATCACCAAAAAAAAACCCCAAAAAACCCACCACCAAGCAAAAAAAACCAAGATACAGTGCTAGATATTAATCACAGAGCCATGTAATGATTCCCATCTGTTATCCAGTTGTAACAGGCCGTCAGAGCACGCAGCAGTTTAAAAACAAGGTAAGAGCTAATTACAGGCAGTGACAGCATACTGTGGAGAGGAGATAGTTTCCCACCCAGCACCTGGGACCTGGCAACAATCAGGGGTGTTGCTCATTTGCTTTCTGGAGATGGGGAGAGATAGGAGGAGGGACTGTTCCTCAACTTAGAAATGTCACCTGCGAGGTGCTGACAAATAGCATGGGTGAGGCAAGGGAAGAAAGGGGGTTCTTTTTCTTTTGGGAACTGTAGTGATTTTGGTGTTGTCTGTGATCATTTTTGCCTATAATTGTCAAGAGAAAAAAGGAGAAATAAATCAGCAGAGCCCTGTCAACAGTCTCTCCAGTTCTGGATGTTCTTGACACCTCAGCTGGAGACATATTTTGCAGCTCCATGTCACAAATATTCCTCATGTTCACGGGGCCAATAAGCCACAAAACTGCTATGAGATTTGTTCAAAATATCAATTACAAGAGGAGACACCAACCCAAAGTTCGGAGTTCATTTCCAAAAATACAGTCTAAATTAAATCCTTCTGCAGACGTTCATTATATTTATTAGCTGCTGTTTTCCAACCCATTTCAAAGGGTAATTTTGTGGATAACCTGCCACACGCCCCATTTTTTTTGCAGAGGTGATGTACTTTGCAAGCCCTAAGCATTCCTGAAGACCAACTCAGAAAGCAAACTTCCCACTCAGAGTGCTGCCCTCAGCTTGACTGGACTTACAGAAACAAGCCAGGGTTGAAAAGGCCAGAAACATCTCCAGAGGCTCCGAGAGGGAGTGTGGGGAGTGCCGGCAGCCCGGCATTCCCCTGCATCCCCCAGAGCCCGCAGCCGGACAGCCATGCCAGCTCGGTGGGAGTGAACAAAAGGGAAGTGGGGTCCAGGGAGCAGACACTTTCCACAACATGTTCCCTGCCTAAACCAGTGGCAATAATTTTGCCAGAAAATAAAAAGTAATAAAAATAAATCTTTGATTTCTGTTGTTTTGGAGTTGATTCCAGCAATGGAGCCAGTGGAAGGAAACCAGCTAATTGAACGCACAGCTTCAACAGTGGTTTACTCCTTGTTGTGAAGGGCTCGAAACTCATTGTTGTGAAAGCCTTGCGGGTCCCCAGTCCTGAGAGATGCAGACCAGATGTTAGAGGGCCTTCCAAAAAAAAACTAGTCCTTGCTGCAAACAACCGGCAGGGATGGCAGGGAGCAGGGACCAGCCGGGCTCTGCCTGATGCCACTGACATGGCAGGAGGATTTTCTTCAGTTAACATTTTTCCATTTTAAAACACTTTCCTAACCCAAATGAGTTGTACAGGGAAATGAAGTTTCTGTGACTTCTGTACATTATTTTAAATGTCAGAAATGTGATCCAAATGTTGTGGTGCTAATTGCCTGTAACCCCTAAGGGAAATGAGCTGTCTCATTTAAATGTGCTTTCTCCAGGGCTAACAGTGTGGCCTTTCAAGTCACAGGAAAATACATACCCTGCCCAAGAAAGAGTCTGACCCCCCGAATGATATTTGGGTATCTCCCGGCCACAGCACCCATGAGGAATGTGCATACCCAGGAGTGGATTTGGATGACTGTAGGCTGTGTCTGGTTGGATTTCACATTCACAATATTTATTTCAACTGGGAAGAAAAAACAGTCTCCACGTTATTTCAAATTGAAGTCCCAAGTGCATTTATTTGCTTCAGCTATTAACCCCTAGTAATGAAGGTTTGAAATTGAGATATTAACTGCTGGAGGGGTGAATTAAGTTGCTTTAATAAGGCTAATTAGCCGGCACCTGCAGCAGGGCTGTAAGGCGCCAGCAGCCGGGCTTGGGGGACAGGTCCCTGACTCCTTGTAGCTTATCAGTGTCAGGCAGCAACTCTTGCAGTGGGGCTCATCCCAATACCACAGCCAGGCCCTCGAAGAGGCATTTATCCAAAGGCAAAGGCATCACAGACAGAAGAGACACAATCACAGCCATGCCTCCTCAGCCCTGCTGGGGCTTTAGTCTTCCCGCTTTGATGGGATGCTGCCAAAGGCCAGCGCGGCAACGGCATGCTGCTTACGGCCGCCATGCTTCTGATAGCTCCTCCATGCACTGCAGCTGTTGTCTTAGACAGACATTATCAGTCTGATTTACATATTAATTGTTGGACCATTTTTAGTCCTTTTTATCCACCCCCTCTATCTTTTTTTTTTCTTCTTATTTCTATTTCAGTTCTTGAATTGTCAGGTTTAAGATATTAGGCAAGAAATAGAAAGGAAAAAAGAGGATAAGAATTTTGATTCCAATTTTTTAGTTGACTGACATGTTAAGAAGATTGGGAGTGTCTCTAACAAAAGCATCTGCATAAGACTTTACACCCTTCTTCTGATCCTCTTGTGCTGGTTTGCTTTTACCAACTGACAGGTTAATCCAAGCATAAACAATTGTATTATCATCCTCAAAATTATTTTCCATAAAGTTGATATTTTTTTAAAGTCTCATAAAAAGAAAATCCGTAAGAAGTCTTTGAATAATTAAAACCGTTTAATTGACTTAGAGGTACCGAGCCACCTCCATAAAATAGATTCAAGTGGCCTAATTACTAATACACCATATGGAGGAAAAGCAGAGGTGTGGTGCAGTCTGTTGATGGATCAATTAGCACACAAGGCAGAGGATTGTGTCATCATTGTTGTTACCATCAAAACAAATTCCTATTTTGCATGTGTCTGTAATATCACAAAAACGATCTTGTTTTCTTCCATTTGTGTAGCACGTCCTTCAAAACTAAGATCTCAAAACACTCTGAAAGCATTTAATTAAGCGCTCTCTGCCTCTGCATCCTTCCCCACAGGTTAGGAAGGTGTAAATGACAACCTGGTTTATCTGCTGTGTAGAAGTAAATAATTTCTAGAGCAGCCAGTTTCTTCATACTCCACTGAAAACTCACAGCACTTCCACAAAGTAATGGAAAAACTGCTGAGAGTGAAGAAGACATCTCTGTGGGTACAAACTGGTGAAGGGCTTTTGCACTCACAGCATAGGAGACGGACCCCCAGGTATCTACTTATCTTCAGGAGTTTAGCAAGGCATTGGGAAATCGCAGTGCAGTGCAAATCTCTCCACTGCTTTTATCAGTATAATACACACTGCATTCTGGGGGGAAAGGTTAGTGGTGTGTGCTGGTTGTAGTTGAAGTGTGAATTCTTTCACTCCTGAATACTGAATTGATTACAAAAAGAGTTCATGCTGCTACAGTTAGGAGGAGCTACCACTGGTAGCCTCCCATCTTAGGCTTGGATTAAGTACATGTCACATTTCTGGGAAGGGTTCCTAGGAAAAAAGTATATTGCTAAAATTTAAAATTAACTGCTTGTAGTTTAAATAACAGAGGCAGAAACTCACATTTTGAGAAGAAATTTTTTAAAAAACTAACTTGATTTTAAATATTGAAATTTCATGTCTTACCAATCTTTTATATGGTAAAGCATAGAGCATGCAAGAGCACAGGCTACCTCTGCATCAAGTTGCAGCTCTTCCTCTCAGGACCTACTGCCTTAACTGGCTAATTGGGTTACTGTAGGTCAGCCGCATCACCCTCATAAACCTCTTTTATCAAAATTCTAGGATTCTGGGCTTTCTGAGGCCAGATCATTGGAGGAGTCCACCTTCCACTGTTATACTGTGATGGGGCCAGTGGGTCTGTGGAGCTGCTACCTTTCCTTCCACATGCACGCTTCACCAGAGCAGGAGAAGGCTTGGTTCCTGGCACAGTCTCTATGAAGGTGAACCATACCATCATTTTCAAACACGTTATTTTCAAGGGGCCTTACCTGTGTACAGGAGTCAACTTTTGAAAAGGTCACTGCTCCTGATTTATCTTTGCTCTCCTAATAGAAATGCTGCATTCAGTTCAATACTCTGACATCTGTTCTGTTCTTTGATCAGTCTGTTTTTCGTGTTTTCACTCATTTTCTGCTGCTATGTAATGTGGGAAAATGTGCCTTGTGCACAAGTACTAGTTTGCTCCTCCAGGTTTCATCTGACATGCATTTTAGCAGAGAAAACTGCCTCTTTCCATCTTCTTTGCTCAGGGCACAGTCTAAACCTTTGCTTGCAACATCGCTGTCAGGTAAGTTATCCATTCCTGAAAATTTAAATAGATACTGAAACCAACCCTGTAAGGACACTTTACCCCTGAAGGACTTCAGACCACCATCATTTAGCTGTTTCCAATGCTGTTTCTTCATAATAACCTTTGTGCTTTTGTAGTCAAATCTCAGACAAAACAGCTGTTTACTAAATCCAACATATTTAAATGTGACTAGGAAGTCTGGGCAACTCTATCTGTGGGGCTCCTCTAGTTGTTTGGAAGCAATAGAGATTGGAAAGACAGACTCTTTATAATTGTCTCAAAATGAGTAAAAGGCAAAACTTGAAATCTTCAAAATCATACATTTCTTCTGAAAAGCTAGGTCTGGCAGTTTATATTCTTCTGGAAAGATTAGTCAGGAATCAGTATGTCTCAGGGAGATGTCAGAATAAACATGGCATCAAGTTTCACCTGCCATGCAAGCAAGACTTGCAAGAAGCTGCCTGATGCTGAGGTTGTGGCAGGAGCACTGTCTCTTCCTGAAGGAACAGCCCCACGCATCTGTGTTGGGAAGGAAGGCTGCTTCTTTGGGTGTTTTTAGAGGTGCAATAAATTATTGCAACAGAATATAATTGCTAACTCCTAGAAAATTACTGCCATAAAGTTTAAGACTAACCTAAAGATGACTGATAGTTTCTGTTGTACCCAGGGAAATTGGGTTGTCTAAGGCTTTGAGGGTGCCTGCTACGAACGATAATCTTCCAGTGGCAAATTCTTTACTGTTGGACAGTCTTTCCTTATGCAGTGGGCACAGTGCAGTAAAAGCTATCTCACTCCTGTTGGACTGGGTCCCTACCCAACCTCCTCCTCCTCCCACCATCCATGTGCCCAGTCACATCCTCTCACAAGAACACTGCATAATACTAAAATATTATGGGAACCATATGTCTAGAAAATGAAGTGGGCTTGCAAAATGAGATAGTCTCTAGTCAAAGTTTGGTTTTATTTAAAAATGCCTGAAACACAGCCATACTTCTACGAATTCTGTTGCAAAACTGCTGGCCTTTAACACAGTCACTTGTGATCAGGCATCAGTGGAGATGACAGGGAGTTAGGAGCCCAGGTTCAATTCACCTTTGAATTTGAAAAGTAATATCTCAACAGTATTTTTCAGCATACATGATTGGGTATCACTCTACCTGTGGAAAGTGTATCCTTCAGAAAGAATAAAGCAAATCATCACTAAATGATTTCTTCTTTATAGGAGAGCAACTATGAAACTGAAACTGCAGTTCAGATTTGAAACTCCTACTACTGCAGCAGCACCTGTAAACCAAAATGCATTATTTGGACATAATACCACACATTCAAATCCATCCAGAAATGCTAATGGATTATCTGTATCAGGCAGACCTCAGCTCAGACCAGGTATTGTTGGTCTGCACCACTCTAACTTAAACTGAATGTCATCCATCCTCCTCCAGCTGGTATAAAGCCAACATAAACTCCGTGAAAGCTCCGTATGGTGTGTTCTGGCTAATTTGACAGAAATGTGATCATGTGCCCATTCTTGAGCCAGATCAAATTTGTGCTTCTGGGAGATCAGTCAGCACATAGGCCTCCAACTAATGGCTGTGGAGCCACAGCCTGAGCACGAGCATCACACAGGGTCCTGTGACTGAGGCCACTGGGGCTTGGACAGCATCCAACAAGCCCCACAAACTCCCAGGCCCTCAAACCAGCTACTTTTGGCTTCCTTACATTTTATTTTTCTGCCACGTTCAGACCTGTCTCAATCAAACAGGGGATCAACACCATCCCATACAGTGCTGCTATCCTCCAAATATTCTTCTTTGCCATGGAGCATTTGCAATGGTCTGTGCCATTGGAACTGGTACCCCCAGCCCCCTAGGTCACTGCACTCACGAACAGCAGAGAAGTGTTCATCAGTAACAGGTTAAAGGAGGATGATAAAGCCTAGAATCTGATTTATTACACATTTGAATGCCATCACCTCTGAAGATGACTTTTTACAGTTTGCAGTAGTAACTCCTGTGGTCTCAGCTGTGTAGATACATTTAGCAAAGTTACAGCTGTGATTTTGAGGAGGTATTTTTCATGTTTTGGGCTAGGATGGCATTCTAAATGAGCAAAGCTGTCTTTGCATGAAACTGTACTTTTATGTCCAGTTTGGCTGCAGCTGATATCAACTACGAAGCAGCACAGACTTCATTACTTCAGGAAAGCGGTAATGTTTACCTCCTTGTGCCTGGTCTTGAAACTTCTTGCAGATTCTGACTTCAAAAAGGTAGACAGATAATTAATAACGTTGTTGATGCCATTTAGATTTCTATACTTTATACTTTCTCATTGAAATGTTTGAAATTACATAGATTTTGCTCAAAGGCAGAAGGTTTGTAGAACATTCTCTTCTTTTTCTGAGTTTTCCTTTTGAATTATACCTTCAGAGTGAAATACCATATGGCAGACACACACACTTCTTAACAGAGTAATGAAGTCCCACAGAAATTACATACTTTTTCCCCCAGGGAATAGTTCTGCCTGTACTTCATATAGCAAATTTTATACAGCTCTTTCCCTGTAAGACAACTTAAAAATTTTACTTTAAGGGATGAATTCTATTGATACTGATTCCGGAGTTAACCTATAGCAATTTTCTTGAAAGCACTGAACTTACTTAAGATTTATGCTGGCATCACAAGGCCCTGAATGCGATATATATAGTTAGTTGGTCCTTGTAGCAGGGGACCTGAAAAAACACGGCTACCAAATTGTCACTTACCCTGAATTTATTATCCATGTTTACACCATCAGCACTGACAGCATCAGCAAAGAACAACAACATTGACAACTATGTTAGATGTTATTCTTCTAAATCTAAAGTCACTGTGCAGCTGAGATACTGGGGACAAATTCTGAGATATTCAGCTGTTATTAGATCTGTACTATGCAAACATCACGACTGAAGTAAACATAGAATTTCATGCAACAAATCATGAAGCAAGCATTCAAAAGTATGCTTCTTTTGAGAGCATTTAATTTCTAAAATGATCATAAATACACAGCTTAGGCAATCTTCCGTAATGTGACTTTATTTTTGCAAAGAATAAACAAAATTAACATTTTGTTTTTCTGCATGGAAGATGCTCTTGTAATTCCAGATGCAGGAGACATATAAGACATGAATGCAAGCTAAATTTCAACCATAATAGACTCTGCATGTTGCCACTTCAATGACCTTTTAATCCCTTGGAGTTTAACCATTTCCTAATGTCTCCTAACAGCCATTTTCTTGTTGGGAAAGCCCTTTCTAACTGATAACATCTAAACAAGCTCATACCTTAATTAGAAAAATTCTCCCATAAATATTTATATTGCTGTGATTAGGCCATTTACTGAATCCAGCTACCCATTATGAGTTAAAATAGAGTGCCTTGTTTTGAGAAGCCTGGGGCATGACATAGTTTATACTAGGAGACTTTAAGTTGTAATTCATCTAATCAAGTGCCTGACCCCTTGCCTCCAAAGTAGCCAGTAGTTGTTGGAGGAAAATAACCTTCTGCTGAGCATAACATCCTTCAGTCTGCATTTACGTACATTGCAAATAATTGGGATACATATCTAAGCAATTATTTAACTACAGAATATCCTCATGCGGTCGTTTTTTTGCTTCAACAACCAACATGTGAAAAATCTAAAAGAGAAAGGGGGAAACATCTCTTTTCCAGGAGGAAATACAAAAAACTACAGAAGTACCAAAGGAAGACCTCCAGCAGAAGCATATTGCTGCTACCTACAGAGGCTCCCATGCCACATCGTTGCTGGGGGGCACCAGGGTTATTGCGGGTTGCCGCCAGGCAGCCGGCTGTGCATAGAGTTAGGTACCCGGTGTGACATCTCCCATTAAGAGGGTGATGAGAGATTTAGGCAGCCTCCTCTCAGGGGCTGCTCTCTGGCTCCTGATGTGTAGGAAGCACTGAAACAGGGCAGTGGCTATAGTGCATGTTTCCCCCCTTTAGCTGAATGTGGAGCTGTAAGACATACTCTCATGGAGGGAAGGCAGGCTGGATTGCTCAGTTTTAGATGCCTGAAGATATTTGAGTCCTTGCATTGGGCTTCTGAACATAGCCTTTGGGCAACCTGCATATATCTGTACAAGCAAATTTAACCATGCCTGGGAGCTGGAGCATGACTGTCACACTGCTGAACTGCTAATATTCCTCCCTGGCACATTTTTAGTTGTCTCACTCTGCCACATGATTCCCAGGCACAATTTTGGCAAGAAAATTTTCCAAGGCTGGTTCCTGGCAGGACATCTGTGCATGGTTGCCCCAGTTTGGTGTCTGAGGAGTCTTGTATCATGGACACAACCGCTCCTGGCCAGCTGGACTACATGCGTGAGTTTGCTGCTGGGCATGTTTGATTTACCAGCGTTGATGTCACTTCTGACATCTAATGCACTAATTCCATGTGTAGGCAAAGATCCAAGATTGCTTCAAGAGTTCCAACTCCTTCAGCATCAAATGGGAGAAAATGTTGCTTTATGAAAGATTTTAAAATAAATTCTCACATCATTCATCCAAAATATTGTTCCTTTCAGGAAGAATTGTCTTCACCGACTCCCAGACATCTAAGTCTAATTGGAGTAACATGCTTAAAATGACACGACTCCTCATTTTTCTGCCTTCTACCACTTATGCTATCCTCATTTGTAAAAAAAAAAAAATCTAGAGCTGATTCCTCCATACTTCAAGGTCAAAATCCCTTTCGTACCTTTTCCAGATGCATATTTCCATCTTTCTGTTTCCTTTTCTGGGATACAATTAATTCACATTTAAATTAAGAAAAGTCTCCCTCCTCTACATGTTGCCTTTGCAGCTGCCGTTACTCAAACAAATTTCCACTATTTTTTATCTAATTTTCATTTCACTTGGGATGACAGCTACCTTGTTCATTGATCTGGGCACTTCACAACAACAAATTTACTTTGGAACAGTTAACAAGTAAGAAAATCTTAAAATACAAGCGCTTCTAAACAAATGTTCTCTTCATGTATTATCTACTGCTATTTATTTACTTCTTGATTACTCCATTTCCTCTCTTTACATAAAAAAAGAAAGCAAGCAACAGCATTTTTTGTGGCTTCAATGTTTATTTCTTTATTGTAAATAGAGTCCAATTTAGGTTACATATTCTTGAAAGACAGAATGTACTTACATTTTAATAGTATAATTCAATGTCCTGTTTTGGATAGCAATTTTTGATGTAACTGTGGTTACTGTTTTAGTTAGTGTCAGCTCTAGACTTCCTAAATTTGTTTCATGATCACCATATCATGATACTGACCTTGAAATAATAAGATTAGAAAAACAATCATTTTAAGTCTTCTTATGTGTAGTCTGGTTTCTGAAACATTAGGGGTCACATTTTTGAGATTTTTCTTTCCTACCACACCAGGAGCTTTCTCTGAAAAAAATACAAAAACAAAGCTGAGATGCTCTGCTGATTGAAAGAAGTACCACAAAGTAGTGCTTAAGGAGCAACAAAAATGATCGTGAGAGTCACATTTAGAATCACAGAGGTGGCTGCATTACCTTTACCAAGTTGTGAACCTTACTGCAGTCTTGCAAATTGTGAGTGTGCACCAATTAAAGTTTTCTTAATTTTCAGGGATACTAAGCATTGAAAGCTCTCCTTGACAACAGTTATCCAATGCATCTAAAAAGACAGCTATTTTATGTAGATAAACTGGGCACCATAATGTTTGCATAGAGGCCTGTTAGGAACGTAGAGGTCTTGTGAGTAATACCTCTTTTAAGGCAGGACTGCAAATGAGGTGAATACAAGTTACGTGAATTCTTTCTCTTCTGTGGTTTCTGTTTGCACTGTACTTGGTATTGATTATTAGCAGCTAAATCAGTTCCAACATTTCATTTCAAATGATGTTTCCTGGTCCTAACAAGATTTGCCAAATTTATTCTGTCCTCTCCAGAAAAATTCTGAGTTCCGATCACAGATAAACAAAATAATCTGTGCTTGAATTCACAAGTTGGACTATTTTGTTGTTTGTTATTCTCTCCTGAACGCTGTTTCTGTCTACTTAGCTCAACTGATCTGTGGCACCACCAATGACTGCCGAAGATGCCTGGAATTACGAGGTACAAAATGGATTTTACAGCCTTTTACTCTTATAACAGTTCAATCTTCCTCAACCAAAATTATTTTCCCTCCGCTTCTCTCAAGTTGCTTACCACTCAGCCAGCCCAGTTTTCACTTCATACTTCACAGCAGGACCATCTGCATCACCCAGTAAACCATCAGCTTCCACGGCACCAGCTTACTCTGAGAAATTACCTGTTGCCCGTCAGTAGCAGTGACTCACCTTACCATCCATCACTTAGCAGTAAAAATGAGCAAACAGATGTTGACCTGACAAAAAACATTTACAGTCTTATTCATGGTGACCTGTTTTTTGTAAGAGTATTGAACATGCCAAGGGATTGAATAAGACAGAATGTCTACCATATAGACTGGCTGTTCAGTTATTTCTGATATCAGCTGAGGTAACAAGGAGAAACCTCCTCTGGCAATTTTGACCAACAGGTCATTTCACTGAAATGGCCAGAAACTATCTCTCTGGTGGAAAAAAAGATAAACAGCATACTTGAGCTAAGGTGAGTGTGTAATGGGATCACAGAGATGGATGAAGAAAGCACTGCAGGAAGCAGTGAGCAGAAGTTCCAGAGGTCAATTTGGCAAAGGAGATACAAGTGTGGAGGCTTGTCCAAACCCCATCTTGGTTTCAACAGCCTCTGGGGCTGGTGGAAATTAACTGCAAACTCTTAGGAAACTGGTCCTTCAAAACCCAAGCATTTCCGCATTCCCTGTCAGGCCAAAAAATCACTGCTAAGGTTATCAAACTTCCACGTAATATTTTACCCCTCCTGTGCACGTCAAAAGGAATAAGCACAGAGGACCATAAAGATTTCCTGCATGCAGCTTGAAGACTTTCAGGGCTGTTGTTTTTCAGCTCAAGGATGCTTTGGTTCAGACTCACAGCCTCTGATTCTGGGTATAACAGCTTGGGTTGTCTGATTTTAGCCAGCATTACCTTGCAGTGAAATTATCTGCTGATATTTTTTGTCATAGCCTGGACGAGGGCTAAATGCATTTGTCTGATAAGTGAAAACCCAGTGTCGTCCTCTTTGGTGAGCCCTGATTATAAGCCATGCTCACAGCTCTCAGCAAGGCTTCAGGCAAGGCCCTGCAGCTACAACTCACCAACTGGGCATTAAGACATACTGGTAGCCTAATTCAGATCCTACATAACCTAACAGTAAACCAGTGCATGAGGATTGGGTCACCTCTGAATTGGGTTTTCACACACCTGGAAATCAATCCAAAAGGACACAAATCTCATCTTTGAAGACCCAGTGTCTCTGTCCTCTATGCTAAAGCTCCTTTAACTGGCCATGGCCTAAGCAGATGGTCCATTCTGTACACCTCAGTAGTGGTCTCACACTAACCAAAAGGCAAGTCCTTAGGTCTTTCATGTGTTAAGAGGACAGACTTAGTGATTTTCCCCTTAACCATCCCTCCATAGCATGTGCCGCTTTCTCTGTGGAGCAGAAAAAGAGAAGCCATCACTGAGACCAGCACATTGTTGAAAACACTGAATCATCTCCATGACATTTCACATTTCTATGTCTCTCAGTTGTCACTAAATTTAAAGTCTAACAGTCCCAAACTCTTCTGGTACCAAAGCACTGCAACAGATCACATCTGTTAATCACCAGGGACTCTGATATTTTAAGAGCAAATTATTCATCCTCTCCAAACGTAACTTAACCAACCCTGGTGAGAATATCTCAGATGACCATTGGAGACTAAATGCACACAGAGGTGATCTCACAAGGTTTGAAACAAGCAACAAGGACACATTTTCCTTTTTTTTTTTTTTCCTGGTGATAACTATGAGTTATCCCCCCAAAGGGACTGGCTCCTTTTCAGTGCTACAGCTATAAAAAGAACAGAACAGGTGCTCCAGATTTGGGAGTGACAACCATGAAGGCTAACAGCAGGAAATGAAAGGCAATATTCCTGCTATATTTTTTGGTTGCCAAGGCTGACATGAGAGTGTCATGACGTGCAGAAAGAGTTGAGATTCACTACTTGGAAGGTCCTTGCCCCATGTTCTTTTCATTATTGGCAGACACAGAAGAGGCCAGAGTACTTTTTCTTGCTATTTCTTTTAGTCATCTATGGATCAATGCCTCTAAACTCAGCTTACTTTTCGTCAATAAGAAGGGGCATTCTTTCTTATTTCTATTATTTTGCAGGCATCTGAGGTTCACCATGAATGCTTTACTGCTGACATTTCTGGCTGATCTGCCTCAGCTTTCCACAGTTCTTGCCTGGTAACAGCCATGGAAAAAGTCCAGCAGGCAAATTGTGTAGACATCATGAATTCATTGTTCTTCTCTTGCTATTTAGGACTGTTTAACCCCCTGGCCTTCTGCAGGTAAGGAACTTTTACTAGCTATCCCAGCCATGACAGAGATCTATTCCACTATTGCCTGAGCATTTTCTGGATACTAGAGGAGTGGGCGCTCAGCCACCCTCAAGGAGGGACTGGACTGACATGCTACAGTCTGACTTCCACACCAGCACCTTCTTGCCTGGTACGTGTCCTGTGCAGCATTTCCAACAGCGAGGGAGAGCTGGAGGAAGAACAGGAAATGAAGCCTTGCTAAAACTACAACTGCCGCCATTCTCTGCATAAGCTTTCTCACTTCCCTGTGAGCCTTCGAAGGAGAAAACCAGGAGGGATAACTGGCAGAATATTCTCCACAAAATCTCTGCTTGTGGTTTGCTGTGTAGTAAAATCTCTGCTTTCCATGAAAGTAACAAACAGCTGCTGTATCACCTTTTGGTTCCTGTCCTTTTTTCTTCAACTTTCTCTCACTGCTGACAGCCAAGGTCCACAGTCCTCGACAGCTCTGTTCGCAGACCAGTATTTTCTTTATTCCTCTGCTGTACTGTAAGAGCTCCTTTCCTCTGGCAGCTCCTGGCAGCCCAGGTTTAAATGAGCTAATGAAGTGTTTTCCCTAGAAACATTGGTGGAAGATTAACCTGGTGAATGAAGAAAACCTGCAAGATAAAAAAAAAACCACAACCCACAACCAAAAAAAACCCCTCCAAACAAACAAACAAACAAAAAACCCACCCTTGCTGCTGAGAGCAAGCATGTGCAGCTTTTTATGGAGATTTCAGCCATGGGAATGAGGGGAGGTAGCCAGGATCACTGTGAGGTCTCTAGGCTCAGCAGGTCTGTGCTTGACCATAAAGTGCTCCTTGTTCCAACCAGGAGGCTGGCTGAAGGGCACCTGGCTAACAGATGGAAAATGGACACAGCGATGTTCACATAGTGTATAATCCAAAGAGGCTGCAAATAGCTGCTGGCTGCTCACAGCTGCCCGTAGCAGTTCTCACAGCATTCACCTCCCGTCCCTCCTGGCCTGGCCACAGAGCTGACTGGCTTCAGGGACCCAATGGCACTCTGCTGTGTGTTGCATTTGGCTGCCTCCTCCTCCTCCTCCTGCATGCTGGCAGTTTGCAGCATCTCCTTCAAAGCTGCCAGCCTCCTTTCCTTCTTCCCTGTTTATACTGGATCATGTTCACCATCCTCTTGGCTCTGGTGTGCAGTCATGTCACAGACAGCCTGGATTCACCCACAAGTGCTGCGACTGAGCTCAAGGAAATAAAAGCGGTCTCTGTTCCCTTCACTTGAAGAGAGGCAGGAGATTCTCTTCCTGACTTTTAAAGGAATTTATCAGCCCCTCTCTCCCAGCATGACTCCAGTTTCCTCCTCAAGGTGTAGGGATCTCTGACTCAGGAGGGGAAAGGAAACTTCAGCTTTAATTGGCATCCAAGACAAGGAAACATGGCGTGGGGAGGGAGAAGGTTGTGTGCTCATGGTGGTAGGAGCTGTCTGCAGGACTTGGGGTGTTTATGGAGGGTGAGGAGCATACAGGAGCAAATCTAAATGAAGGAATCTGTTCAGGGAAAAGCCCCAGCTGAGCCTGAGACCAGTGCTGTGCAAGAGCAGTGACAGATTGCCCTGTTAAGGACGGGTCTGGCTTTCTCATGCTAGATGAGATGGTCCTGTTCCAGCTCAGCAAAGGTGTTTCTTCACCTAAGCAAAGGGAAGTTCAGCCAACTGGGCCTGGATGCTGGAAAAGATAGAGCCAGTGAGGCACTGCAGGCCAGGAATAAGAGCAAGGCAAAGCCAACATGTAGGACCTCCACCAGGTGTTATTGGCCATTTTGAGGGGCCACCTCAGAGCTCTTGGCTCGCCATAGGTTATTCTATTGCAGATATAAGATTCGAGGCCACAGTGATTTGGCCCATCAAGAAAAGTTCCGAGCCCTGGGACTCTCTAGGTGGAAGAGAAGTGCGTGAGCTAGAAGCAACTCACAGATGGAGGGGTAATATTTGCAGAGCCTGAACCTGAGGCACTGAGTGGTCTGGAAGAAAGACCTTGGAAAAGATCAAGGCAGGACCAGTATAAGAACTGTGCAGATAGCTGGGCAGAAAATGTGTTTACACATTAGTAGTATTTTTAAATCCATCACTCGGTGCTGTACAACCAAACCTCCCACCATGCTGCTGGTGGGGACGGGGCAAGCAGAAAGCAGGCATCTTTACTCTGATTTTACAGCTCTAGGAGCAGCCATGCTTCTGTTGATATGCCTGTTATCTATAGAAAGAGGAACTCTGTTCTCAGCAATGCTTTCCACAGAAGCTGGGAGAGGGATGCCGCATGCAGGAAAATCTGCTCTGGCCTCCTCTCTGGAGCAGACGGTGGGTGGAGCTGTCCCAGGCTGTCCCACTGCTTTCTCTCCTACCATGGCTCTCCACTGCTCTCTGAGGGTATGCTTAGAAGACAGCGCTTTACTTTGTGGCACTGCTTATACTTGCTCGTTCAGTGTAAATAACTGTATTAACTTTATAGGCAGCCCCGGTTTGAACTGACTGAGATTCATGTAGCAAACTGGCACCACGCCAGGCCCACCAGAGCAGAGTCCTGTTAGTGCGAGGTGGAGCCCAAACAGCTCGCAGGATGGGAGGTCTCTCCAAACGAATGTGATCCCTTCTTGTTCCTACAGATTAGTTTTAACACTGACACAATGGCTGCCAAATACTGAATCTGCCAGAAATGTTAACAAAAGGCACTTTGATCTCATTCACTTGCTCTTGTTAAGAATGTATTGTATTATTTTGCCTCCTTTGCGGTCAGAAGAAAAATGTTTTACCCTTGCGTATCACTCATGTTCAATAATCTATGTGCTGTGTTACACTGGGCTTCTGCTTTTCACTGCTACCTGCTTTTGGGCTGCTTATTTTAGCAGTTGTTGCATGCTATACATTTGTTTAAATACTGTAGAGAGGTTTTCTATTTTTTATATGAAAGGCTGAGATTTGTGGATACTTTCTGATGTTCTCATCTAAACAACTGAAGAATTTAATTTTTATTATATGTGTAAAATCAACTTACAAGTCAGTTTAAATTTTCATGCTAGTTCTTAACCCCTTGACTTAAAGGTTAATACAGTTCACATATCTGCTCTTGGCACAAGGTTTACATTTTTCTAACCACATATTTACTGTAAAAAGCAGCTAATATTCACTAATAAAATGATACACTGACAATTATCTAGCAACAATATTTCTTGCAATGCATGAGCCTCACAGTGTACTGTAAAAAATACAGTGTACGAGTCAAACTGCAATTCTCATCTTCAAACACAATGGAAGTTTATGAAAAATGCAATCCCTGCTAGCAAACTGAAAAAGAGGAAACTGTTGATAAGGAATTTTGATGCCAAATCAAATTACTACATTTGTTTACATATAAAATTGAAGAATAAGACCTAACATGTTCAACTTGTTGCCATGAGGTATTGAGTATACTCTGATGGTTTGTCATGACAATACAGTCAGCAACTATACTGAAGAAATTACAGATAAACTTGCAAAATAGAATGAATATGCATCATTATTGCTGTTTCTCGATATTCTAAAAACAGTGTTTGTCTTTGAGAAACAACTACATGGAAAATCTTTATTTTCAAAATGCAAAGAACATTCTGTTTTCAAAACAAATTGACTACTTGTGCTGTATATCAGACTAGTTGATCTACTCTCAGTCTTGTCTTTGAAGGTTAATTTTCCAACATGGGATCATGTAAAACAAAAATGTATTGTACTCTTCCTCTAAAGGCTAGAAGTCAGAAAAAATGCATGCGCATTTATAAAATGTTACTCCACATTTAAAAAGCTGTCTGGTGGTTCTTTTTGCAAAGAGAAATCTTGTTTTGACCCCTAGATCATTGAATACCCGATGGGCACACACTTTCTAAACTTCACAGATTCACAGAGTGGTAGGGGTTGGAAGAGTCCTCTAGAGATCACCTAGTCCATCCCCCCTGACAGAGCAGGATCACCTGGACTAGGTCACACAGGAACGAAACCAGGTGGCTTGTGAAAGTCTCCAGAGAAGGACACTCTACCACCTCTCTGGGCAGCCTGTTCCAGCGCTCTGTCACCTCACAGGGAAGAAGTGTTTCCTCATGTTCAGGCTGAACCTTCTGGTTTCCAGTTTATGGCCACTGCCCTTAGTCCTGTCACTGGACACCACTGAGAAGAGCCTGATGCCATCCTCCTGACACCCACCCTTTAGATATTGATAAGCATTGATAAGATCCCCCTGAAGCCTCCTCTTCTCCTGGCTAAACGGACCCAGCTCTCTCAGCCTTTCCTCAGATGGAAGGGGCTCCAGGCCCTTCATCATCTCAGTGACCCTGCGCTGGACCCTCTCCAGTAGTTCCTTGTCCTTCTTGAACTGAGGAGCCCAGAACTGGACACAGCACTCCAGGTGAGGCCCCACCAGCGCAGAGCAGAGGGGGAGGATAACTTCCCTCACCCTGCTGGCCACATTTTTCTTAGTGCATCCCAGAATGCCACTGGCCTTCTTGGCTGTGAGGGCACACTCTTGGCTCATGGTCATCCTGTTGTCCACTAGGACTCCAAGGTCCTTTTCCCCACGGCTGCCCTCCAACAGATCAGCCCCCAACCTATACGGATCCATGGGGTTGTTCCTCCCCAGATGCAGTACTTGACACTTGCCCTTACTGAATTGCATCAGATTTCTCCCCACCCAGCTCTCCAGCCTGTCCAGGTCATGCTGGATGGCAGCACAGCCTTCTGGCATCGCAGCCACTCCTCCCAGTTCTGTATCGTCAGCGAACTTGCTGAGAGTATGTTCTATCCCTTCGTCCAGGTCATTGAGGAATATAGTGAATAGGGCTGGACCCAGCACTGACCCCTGGGGGGTGCCACTAGCCACAGGCCTCCAACTAGACTCTGCCCCATTGACCACAACTCTCTGAGCTCTTTCCTCCAGCCAGTTCCCAATCCACTTCACCGTCCAAGGGTCCAGTCCATACTTCCTAAGCCTGTTTATGAGGATGTCATGGGATGACTTCATGATGTCTAACATGATGGCTAACAACGTTTGCCACAGGCTGAGTTTTATTTGAAAGTTTAGTTGAAAAGGTTGACCCATTTCTGAGAATGACATTTAGGAGATAATGTTATTTTATCCATGTTAAGAATAACATTATTTAGCTGAGAAGTTTCAATGTCTCTCTGATTTGGGTCTGGGATCTGAAAATATGTCACAGCTGTGTGTATATGACCCTGGCATTAAGAATTTGCCTTTAGTTAATCCTTGGGAAATTTGCCCAAATTCGGTTAAAATACAAAATTATGAAAATTCTCAGATTGCCCATGATAATAAACCATGCTTTAGGGGTTGGTGCCTGCATTTCCCCAAAAATCTCTGTTTAGTGTGATCCATCATGGGGTGGAAAGGCACAAGAATTTGTTATCCTGCAATTACTCCTGCAGGCACTCCAGGAAGTGTGACCCAGCAACTAAAACCACACACAAGGAAACTTTCTCCTCTGTTCCCTCTCCTTTTGCTGATGGCTTCCAGCTCCCTGAAAGAGAAGGAAGCTGCCTCATATCAGAAGGGCTCATGGAGAGTGCTAGAAAGAAAAGGGAAGCAGTGGGGGAACAAGAGAGAGGGCAGTGTGCCAATATTGGCTGGGATTGAGTTAATTTTCTTCAGAGTAGCTGGTATGGGGCTGTGTTTTGGACGTGTGCTGAAAACAGTGTTGACAACACAGGGATGTTTTGGTTGCTGCTGAGCAGTGCTTACACAGAGTCAAGGCCTTTTCTGCCTCTCACACCACCCCACCAGTGAGTAGTGGTTGGGGGTGCACAAGAAGTTGGGAGGGGACACAGCTGGGACAGGTGACCCCAACTGACCAAAGGGATATTTCATACCAGATGACATCATGCTGAGTATATACATCTAGGAAAGAAGAAAGAAGGGGACAAACATGCACACATACACACGTTTGGAGTGACGGTGTTTGTCTTCCCAAGTAACCGTTACACATGATGGAGCTCTGCTTTCCTGGAGATGGCTGAACACCTGCCTGCCCATGGGAAATAATGAACGAATCTCTTGTTTTGATTTGCATGTGTGTGTGGATTTTGCTTTACCTATTAAACTGTCTTTATCTCAACCCGTGAGTTTTCTCACTTTTACTTTTCTGTTTCTCTCCCCCATCCCAGTCGGGGGAGGGAGAGTGAATGTGTGGCTGTATGGTGCTTAGTTGCTGGCTGGAGGGTAAACTATGACAGACAGGAACTGGAGAATGGAATTCCAATGGGAACAGAGGAGCACAGCAACCCCGAACTTCAAACCTGGCTCAAGACCCCTGAGCTTCTGCAGGCTCCAGTGTTGTCTTAACAGGATCAGATACATCTCCTTCGATGCCCAGCCCTTACAGAACCATACTGCTGTTATAAGTTAGCTTTAATAGCTTAAGTTTATGATACCATCAGCTCCGGGTCTGATTGCTGCCACAGTCAATAGTCTTCCACTTGCAGAACTGCTGCATTTTGTACTGCATGTGTTTTCATCTGTTTGGTTTCTAGTTGTAATTACATTAAAAGGAATCTGATTTTAAATGCATCGAGGTTGAGGGTTCACCTACTTAAATACATGCATTTGTATAACCCACTGTGCTAAGCCAAGTGGAATTTCTGTTTCTCAGCACTGTTAGTTTCTCATTGCATCAGGAGAATGAAATCCAAAATTAGGGAAATACTTAGGACTTCCAATTAACTTTTGAATGCTCTATGAGTGCTAAAAATATCATGTGGAGCAGGAAATAGACCAACAGGCCTATGGTTCATTGATGCGTTTCTTTTAGTCCTTTGGGTATTTTCTAAAGATCCACTGATTGCTCTGCTATATTTATTTGGAAATGCTACACACAAGAAGGAAAAAAGGATGCTACAAACAACAAGAAAAATATAAGTTCCCATAGTATAGTGTGAAAATAAAAATTATTATGACAAAGTCATAGGGAATTTATGTATTAATTTTACAGTGAAAAAACTATTTAAAGAAAGCTGAAGTATAACAATTTTTTAATTCATAAGGTTTTGTTATAAAAACCTTATGCATAATTAACTATTTCACCCAGTTCAGTATTAAGCAGTTATTGATTGTAAAAATTGTAAGACAGGTTTTTTTCTTAGACATTAATAAAATCTGAAATAAATCAGCTTTAACCTCATTTTAATGGGGTTAAAGAAATTTAGAATAATGTGAGAAAATGTGTGTCTGACTGAGATTTTTGAAAAAACAGGGAATCAATTCCCAAACCACAGAAACTCATTTCATGCATATGTAATTCTTCTGAGTAATACAGAATTAGACCTGTTCAATGAAGCTGGCAGAGGAGTCAGTAATGGCAAAACAGGTATTTCACTGCCCATTCTCCATTCAGCCTGTTGTTTGAGCTACTGTATTTCTGATGCCACATAAACTGACCAAGCAGTTTATTTGCTCCAAGAAGGTTTGTTACATACAAGCTCTGAAATCATGGATTGCAATCTATTGTACAATACTAAGAGGCACTTGGAGACTTTAATTTAATAGAAAATGGACTATTTTTGCTCTTGTTCCCCATCACTGGCCATTACTATCTATGGGTGCTGCTGGATAGTAGAGAACTGAGGCTCTCTGATTAACAGCTTCAGGGCAACACAATCAAACTGAACTTAAAGACTGATCGAAATCATCACTGGGGATGCAGAAAAGGCAAGTGCAGAAGGTACAGCTTAGCTGTGAGTGTCATGTCCTGGCCCCAACCCAGTGATCAAAGACATTCCAAAACAAGCACTACGTGTTTGCAAGCTGCCAAAGAATTTGGGTGCAGTATTAGGAAGAAGATGAAGAACAGATTATACATCAGTAGCAGCTACTCCCTACTTTGATGAGGATGGATTAAAAAAAAAAAAAATAGCTGGGAAGATATACAAGCCTGTTACACATCCACAAAGATCCTCAAGAATAGTGGTGTAATGCAGATTGTGTTGTAGTGCTCTGAGTGACTATTTAAAGAAAATACAACAAACAGGAAGTTGTACGGTGGGTACAGAAGAGAGAGTGATGAGAGAAATGGTGAACTAATGAGGGAGAGACTAGGAGCATTGGGGGGAATCATGATACAAGGGAAGCTTTGAAACTGGGTATCTCTTGCTCTGAAGCTAAGAACATGTTGCTAGAAAGTTACATTACAAGAATTAGCAACTTTTGGCACGTCTTTCCTGCACTGATTCCAGGAGAGGGGACACATCAAAATGTAAAAAGGACAATCATGTTTGCCAGGAACAAGAGACATCTAGTATTTGAAGAGCAAAACACAGCAGGTGCACTTCTCAGAGCAGAGTTGCAACTTACTTTGGACATCCCTCTCTCCATGCCCATCCATCACAGGAGGATGGAAACAAGGTTTTGAAAAGAAAACAACAAGCTCTGCATGATTGGTTTGCAAGAGCATCTGGTGTCTTGGAAACCACTTCTTCAGCCAGTTCTCTTGGCTGCTTTGGAGATGCAGTGATGTTCAACTGCAATGTGGTTAGGCTTGCTTCCCAGATCGTATCTACACTGGCCTGTGGAGCCTCTGTCTCCAAAGTACTGGAGGTAGACAGAGAAACCGCTTAGAATGTGTACGTGTCTGGAACAGACTTGCACCAGATGGCCATTCAAAATAGCAGTCAGGAGAAGAGTGTCATACTGAGCAGACGCAAGTCTTATCCTTGAGAAAAGTCTTCCCAGCTGCCATTTTCCTCTGACTCATCCTCTAGAAGAACTGTGTTTATTTCAATCACAGCCAGTGTTGAGTCACAGATGCCACACATCAGACCAGTTCACTGGGTCCCCTTTGTGGTTGGGGTAAGGAGAAGACTTTAGGCAACCAGACGGTTCCTTATTTTCAGTTGCCTGATGGCTAGAACAGTGGCACCCTTTTTGAAGCACTAGTGAAAATACAGGCAAAAATATATCATAAAGAGATTGCTAACAATAATAACGAGAAACTCCTTGATTTTAAGGAACATTGGATCAGCCTTACATTAAACCCCAACTTTGGCTTTCAGTGCTGGGTGTTAAAAGTTATTTTAAACACAAAGTGCCTGAGATCTTTGCAGACTTAAATTATGTAGAAAGAAAAAAAAAAAAATAAAGAACCTCTGAGCACCTGCACCTGTATGAAATGTTCTTTCAGGTTTTCTGTTCTTGAGAAAGCTTTTTTCCTTATTATTTCAAGAACCGCCTTTTTCAAATCTTAAGCCAAGGTTTCTTTGTATTAGAACTGGATAATATAATACAATGTCATGAAAGGTAAAAATAGATCTGGAGGAGGGTTTTTTTTCATTTCCTGATCATTTCCTCAGCAAATTTTGAAAGGTTTACAGTCATTTCATCAAACACTGGTACTGTCTGCACTAAGCATATGGTCTATTTTGATCTTCTTTCTGTTCCCAAAATGAAAAGCTAAGGGTCTTTTGTGAATATCTTTAGTCCCCAGCTAGAAAACATGTGAAAGCTGGTCCATCACTCCTATTCCTAAACCCCAGTCAATCTGTGCCACGGATGAACAAGTTCCAGTTCCCACCTTAGGTTAGCCTACAAAATGCTTTATGTTTCCTTGCTCCGGCTGTTGGACTCCGCCTTTATCCAAAAAAAACTGCTCTCCCTCTTCCTATCAGTTCCTACTATTTTACTGAGGCAAAAGATTCAATTTACCATTTTCTTGTCATAAGTTTTTAACCACTTTTATTTTTAAAAAAATCTTCTTTTTTGCCGAATAATATCTTTATGATACTCCAAATTAAGGGATTGAGCCAATGCTGTTTAGTCAGTGGACCAACTCCAACAATTTCCTTAGAATCCATTAAACTGGGAGGGAGCTCAAAGATATTTGCATTTCTTCAGAGATACCAGGCTCCCAAGATTTCCCAAGTAAGTCAATTATTCACCGTATAGACTTTTCCAGAGTACCATAAAATAAATAAACAGCAGAACAAGAAAGATGGCTTCATAAAACCTCAACAGCACATACAAGGATAAAACTCTTTCTTCTGTTTTTATTAATTTGATGTATTTTTCCATGGCACTGGACCAAGTTATGCAGTAAGAGGAAGACTGTCAGCATTTTAATTTTTGGACTACTCTATTGCCTTGCTGCTTTGGCATCACTGAGTAAACCTGCATGATTTTCATACAAGGAGAAAACATCCTGCTTGTAGGTGGTCAAACACCTGCTCCCCAAGCTAGAAAGGCAGCAGCTGTTGTCCTTAGTGTGCCTGATTTCAGGAAAGTAGGATGTTGTCTATGTATTTTCACAATGCCATTTATAAGACAAAGTTTGTGGCTTGCTAGCATATGAATTATTGCCCTTGACAGGAGAAATAAAATTTTAATACAACACTTTGACAGGAATACTCAAAAAGCATTTTTTTGAAACACAGGCTGAAGAAGTCAGTGACTTCAGGAAACTGAATAAATTCTGTTCCCAGAGCTGCTTTGCTGCCCTCCAGAAAAGAAACTCCAGAAGCCTGTGAGCAAGCCCAGCTTCTTCCATCCTGAGACAATGGTTCCTCCATACTTTAGGTATTCCTTATTTCTGTTAAAAAGCCAACTGTATTGGGTCTGTTTGAGATGGAGTACAGCACATCAGCATATTCAGATGTCAGGATGTTTGGATTCTGTAAGGAGGATCATCTGGAAGCAATATATATGTTGCAGTTCTTTGTAGAAATTGCTTAATTCTAAATTTTCATGAAAACCCTTTCTCTTGGAACAACTCATCTGCTTAAAATTAGGCATGTACTTGTTTGTCTTGCTGACTTGAGGCCATAGAGTATACAGTCCTCTGATGCTGAGTTAGTTATGTGCTTGCATAAATCAGTGGGCAGCCAACAGAGGACAGACTGGATACAACAGTTTCACATATGCATTTTTCTTTCATGGTCAAAAGATCATAGAAATGACCTCATACTTCATGCCTTTGAAAGTCCCTTCCTTTTTCTGTCATCTCTGGAAAATACAATGGGTTAAGATTATTTCCAAAATTTTTAGTGAATTATTTATAATCCTCAGCACAAAAAAAACCCCAAAAAACCCCAAAAAACCAACAACCTGTGGACTTTGCCATCTTCTCTGGTATTTGGAATAAAGATTATAAAGGTGAACACTGTCTACAATGGTTCCTCCTCTCATCTCTTTGAAAGATTTAAATGTATGAAGATCGTGTAAAGCCTGAAGAAGTCCTAGTCCTGTAGGACAGCCAAAGACTAACAAGAAAGCCATGTGTCCTGCCCCAACTTGCAGAAATAATTCTGTAAAAGAAGAATTGTAGGACTGTAAATGCACATTTCCAGGTGTCTCTGAGACCCAAAATGGAGTGTGCTGAACTGAAATGCTCTTAGAAACACCACTTGTTGGTCTTCTTGAGTTATGGATGGGCCTTTACATTGAAAGCAGCTGAGCTGGAAAGTGTAAGGACACCCCGCACCCTTGCCAAATCACAGAAAAGATGTGATAAATGCAGTGAAACAGAATAGAACTTTTGTATAAATGTGAATAATAGAGAAGAGGTAAAAAAAAAAAAATGTGGGTGATTCCAGACTGGTAAAACCCCCATTTCCAACCCTGACCTGCTTGCTTGCCATGTACCAATGCTTACAGGTTATGCTCGGGGAAAGGAGAGACACATTGCTAGGTAAAGCACAGACTAAGGTATAGGTCTTTCTGAGGGTTATTTACCAGGCAGCAGGTTTCAACAGACCATCCTGTAGCACACCAAGAGACATGAAATCCCCAGGGTTGAACCCCATGCAGCTGCCCCTGACCAGCCCCCCTGCAGGGTCTGGGGGTGGCACACAAAGCTTTTCAGAAGGACAGGGGGACTTGCAACCCTGCCATGGGGAAGTCCCAAGCCCCCTCCTCAGGCAGGGCAATGGGAGAGGACAGGGGTGCCTTCATGTCTGGGGTGCTTGGGGCAGTGCAGGGCAGCAGCATCCATGGGCAAGGGCTGCCAGGAGCAGGAAAAGCAGTCACAAACCAGCTTCTGCCTTGGCAGCTACGCCAAAACCAACACAGCGGCAAGGTGAATGAACGAAAGTGCTGGCAAGTTTTGTTAAAAAATTGTCTCAAAATGTTCGTGTGTGTTAGGCCAGACTCTTTTGAATTTAGAATTCTATTAAGCCCTTCACTTATAATTCATCGCTATTTTCCACCTCACGTTCGCTAATGGTAGACACCATTCATGTGCATTTAAAGCTCTTCCTGTAAACTGCATGTTAAACATTTTATCCTTGAATTACATCTTAAAGCCAAAGGAGTAAGGAAGTGGCAGCACCGCTCAACCTTTTTTAATTTAGAGGTGGGGGTCAGAATTGTTGCTAAACCCAGAGGTAACTGAAAACATCACAAGATTTATGAAGAAGATAAAATTTTTTATACCAATCAGAACCAGAACTGAACAAATTTTGCTGGATTTTCACATCTAAATTGACAGTCAAGCATGTGAATTGAAGAAATGCAGCTCGCGAATGATCCTTTCTGCCCCTCTGAGCCCCTTCTGCACACGGTGCAGAAGATGTGTGATACTGCTATGTTAATGCCTTGTATGTGCCTCTGGTCATGAACAGAGCCTCTACGTGGCAGGCAGGAGAACATCTGAACTGGGCTGACATCGGACCAGACCACAATATTTGAGTTTTATGAGTGTGAGCTGAACAGACAATCCTCTCTACTCTTGCTTTAATAGTCTCCTTAGAGTCTGGGAAACTACAGAGAAAGTAAACAGCAAGATAATTTAAACATGTATTGCTTAATTCATCATTATGGGTGACTGAGAGTTTTTCGGACAAAATATTTTTCCTTTAGGAAATACCTGTGCTTTGAAAAGAAAAACATCTGTTGCAAATATTCATTTTTCTCAAATTACTTATTCCCAAAGCCTAGTCAAAAAATTATCAAAATGTCCAATTTCTATATTTTTAATATAAAAATTCATCTTTGGTTCAAATAATCTCTCAGAACTTCAAATGAACTCTAAATGAGAGTCAGAATCAAAATGAAAAGTCTACAAATATTGACGTACTATGTTTCCATTTACTCAAATCAACATTTTATGTCTTATTTAATAGATTGCTGGAAGGAACATGTGTAGGAGTTTGATCTTTCACCCTGTTTGAGCTAAAACCTTTTTTTCAAACATCAACTTTCCCAAGAAAAAAATACTGTTTCTTCATCAGCTCTATTCCTCATGAGCCTTAATTTAACAAGTGTATGATACACTGATTTCTGTCAGCAGATCACAGTGAGAATATACTGTGGTAGAAATTAACTCTATCTTCCATTCTGAATTATCTTAAGCAGCTCTGTTAATATAATAGGCTTGTGGGCATATATTATACAATGACACGAGGCCTAACCTTTCCCTTTCAAGCAGTTTCTCATTTCCTGACTTCAACAAACATAAGAGAATATCACATGGTAAAAGAATGCTGTGAAAAGTATATTGAATCATCTGGCAGTATTTAAACCGTGAGATGACATTTTATTTTGCTTATTCTACATGGAAATTCCTAACATCAGATCTTGCTCAAATACATCAGTCCAGGCTCTGCTGTTTCTTTTCAACATTCTTTATTCCCTCTCCTTTTTCTTGTAATATGTTTTTAGCTCTTAGCTGGAATGTGGGTTTCTGTGGTTGTCAAAGGAGATAAACACCCAAAGTCTGAACTTTTAATTTTTCCTTCTGAAAAATTCTGAATACAGAATTATCAAACAAGACATTTTTTTTCCTCTCTTTGTTTTTCCCCCTAGACCACTTCAGAACTAATCAACAGTGTGTTAATGACAAGGGCTTCATGGCTGCTCTAATACTTCAGGGATGCTCTAAGGGAACCTTCATTAGATACATGTCCAAATAATGACATTATATATGTTTAAATCAATTAATTTCAGGTAAAGTGGCCACTATGCTCTGGAGTCGCCATCTGAAAACACGGTGCTTCTTATCCCAGACTACTCATACACCTAAAGCTGACCGTTCTCTTAAGATCTTTCTTGGAGAACATCCAGAGCTCTCAACACCTTGAAAGGCTGAGCCTCAAACACAGAGTTATTTCCCAGAAGAGGCAGCACTTAGTAAAGCTATAAAAGAAACAATTCAGGAAAAAAAGTATGTGACAGTATGAAAAGAAAAGAAAATCAACAAAGCACAATAATACATCAGTTGCATACCTCTAGAGACAAGTAAACAATGCATTACAGCCAGCAAGTAGCAACTGATTGCTGTCGTTTGAACCAAAGGGAAAAGGCTTTGCTGTGAGCAGGGAGGATCTTATGACATCACATATGTTTTCATGGATTTGAAACCCGGAAAGGACTATTAGATCTTCTAGTTTTACTTCTTTCATAGCACAGGCCATAAAAATGCATACTTCTCCTTCCACTCAGTAATGACTTGCGTGCTGGCAAGAGCAGTATGCTCCCCAGGGGCACCTCCAGCCTGAAAACTTCAACAGGGGAAGAAGTGGGTCTCTTGGCCCTTTATAGTCTTGTTACAGTCCATCCATTCCAGCAAAGGTTTACTAGCCCACATGCACTCCAACACCAACATTATGTTATCCAGTGACATATAATTATACACGACAGCCAGTGATTCATTGCTTGCTTCAAGTGTTCCCAAATGTCTCTTGTTTACATGCCACCTCTGACGGTGACAGCAGCTCCCAGCTGGACAGGACACTCCAACAATGCACTACCTCACTCTAGTGCACATACTGCAATTTGGGAAGACACAGCCTGGCTGAAAATTAGTTTGTGGCAGCTATGGTACCTTTGTCTATCATTCATGCCTAGAGAAAGGAAGAGGCATTTGAATGTCACAGAAAAATTCTGTTTCTCTCAAAAAGCTTGATTCCAGATTCTCCATAGTCGCAAGGGAAATTACTTCCTACTTCAGCTGACTCCACACAAGACACCTTAGGGCTAGGCTTTTTCAAGGAAAGGGGGAATATGAGATTATAGCATTAGATATGGTATTAGATAGGCCAGAGCACCATGACCTTACTGTGTTCTTTAGAATAGTTCCCAGCGAATTTGGGGGTTTCTCTAGTGCATATGAAAAAAATACTTGTGTAAGAGTTACAACAGTTAATTTTCACCAAAACAGAAAGAAACAGCTTGAAACAGAGGACATAACCATATTTGCTCTCTGAGAGAGCTTCAGTGTAATCATGTATGCAAGCCTTCTGGAAGGAATTTTCTTTCTTTTTTTTAGGGGGTGAGGCAGGGTTTGGTTTTTGTTGATAGTCACTCCTAAACTTTTGAAAGACATGAAAAGACTCTCTGTTTCTTTCTAGGCTACATAAAATAGAAGCCTCAAAAAACATTTGTTCATCAGCTTATGAATAGCCCATATATAAGGTGCATAACCATGTCCAGTTTTTGTTGTAGAAGGCTTCTATTCGTTCTTTTTTAGTCATATGGGATTCGATTAAATCTCACCCGTAAATGTGCACTTTTTATCCTGGAATTGTAGAACTCCTTGCAATTGGAGACGAAAGATTGCTTGGTGAAACCACAGAGGGAAATAATTTTCAGAAAAACTCCTTGGACTACAACACTGGTGCCGGTTCCATACAAAACCCTTGTGTGATACAGGTCTGAGATTATATTCCACCCATCCCATGGATTTTCTATACTGTAAAGTCAAAGTTTGCCCCACTCTTTAATAAATGTTGAGGAGATCTGTGCATGCACAAGATGAAATTGTAAATGGAAAATGCAAACAATGGCAGCAGCAAAAGTAGTCCAGCCCTGGGGGAATTTTCCTGGAAGTTGAACAAGAGGTTTCATTGTTCCTATGCGGCACATATCAGAGTAAAGTCTAGGAAAAAGTCATTGAGCTCTCAGAGAGCAAGTGCAGGCTTTCCAAAGAGCAAAAGGAAGGCAATATGGGGGAAACAAGAAATTAACTTGATTAATTCAAGGCACAGTTAGACATTTTGATCACAAACAAGAACTGACCAGTCTCGAAGTCCAGTCTTCTCCAATGCTCAGCTTTTACATGGGTGCTCTGCACTTTGCAGCAGTTACATTGACTGTTTCAGCAGTACAAAGTAAGTTGGAGGCTTAGGTAACCCTGCCTGACTTCCAGTCATCCTAGTAACAGCCCAACAACAACCATGCAAGTGTCTGCGAAACATCCAGGAGATGCCAGACAAATTATCTCCAAGGTTTCTTCAAAACAAAAGAGAATCTTTAAAGATATTTTATTATCCATAAACAGTTCCGAGACAGATAGCAATTTAAGGAAGACAAGCAACTTCAGAAAGAGTGGAGATTCTGAATTCGTGCCCAAAATTAAAATAACTTTTTAATAGCCTTGCCCTTAAAGAGGAATTAATGAATGCTCTTTCACATCTTTACACAAAGCCAGACTCTGGCAGATGTGAGATAGATTACTACATACAACATAAACAGTATTTGGTCTTTTATCCTGGCAGTGGGAAGCGCACATCTCTGTACTTGAACAAAAGACCATTTCTAGCTCAGCAGAGGATGTAAACAACCCCAGTCACCAGCCGTGCTCCAGGAACCCACAGGAATACCTGGGCAATGCTTCTACCAAAATCTGAAAGCCAAGCTAAGGGGCAAGCAGGGGGATACACGGCAGCCAGCCTGGGGCAGGATTTGGCCAGAATACCAGGATTAATCAGCAATGTTTGCTTTTGTGCAGGCTGAGGACTGCCAGCCCCTGCCCAGCTGAGCTCCTCAAGCTGTAGCTAGGAGACTGCCTCCAACACGCTAAAAATACATCCCCTGAGCTGGTCGAGGGTGCTTGTTTGCAAGCAAATGGGGAGACCCAGGGTGCTGCTAGACCCTGGCTTCAACAGAGCGGGGAGATGGCTGCCAGCAGAGCCCAAGCACCCAGCGCAGGTGCACCTGTGCGTACCCACAGCATCCCACCTCTACCAGGGCTGCCGAGGCCTGTCCCACTCCTGCCTCATGCAGCACTGCCCTCACACGGGTGCTGCTGACCCAAATTGCCGCCACCCTGCATCACTGAGAGGCCGTGCCTCCTGCTGACCTCCAGCCAAGGAGACCAGGCAGAGGAGGCCTCACATACCCACCCTTCAGGGGAAGAACATGGAGCAGGACCTCAGGGCTCTTCCTCATGGGCAAAACTCACCTGGTGCAAACCAACTTTTCCCTAGAGCATCAGCTTTGGCCCTCACGAAGCCAGTCCCCAGCTCTCCTTTCTATACTCCGGGTCACCCGGGTTGAGGATCTGGAGAGCAGAGGTGACATCCACCCCTGGCTTCACCACTGCTAGCAGGCTGCCACATTGCGGGGCCTCTGTTCCCCTAGAAGTGGGCTGGAAACTGTGCCATGGGGACCCCTGTGGCAGCCACACATCCCATTTCCAGACAAATATATAGATGGTTGAAGCTGACGTTTTGTCTCCAAACTAACCTAAGCAATGCGATGCAGTGCTGGGAGTTGAACTGTGTGTGGTCAGGAGTGGGAGGACGGGTTCGTTTAGGTCATCAGCCAGTGAGATGCACCTTGCTCACACTGAGAACACAACTTAGGGGTGAAAATCATGCTAAAATATATGCCAGAAAAGAGAGGTCACTTATTACCAATTATTCCCTGTTAGTGGGGCCATGCATATTGTGACAAGGTAAAGGTAAGACCTAGAGTAAACAATTACGGGGTTCTGCACAGACATTTCACTGTCTCCAATTTCTGCAGATAATCTGTGGCTATTCCTAAATTCCCATCCACACACCAAGCACACACACTTGCAACACAGGAATATTTGTTTTTCGGAACTGTGCTTTCATAGTACAGCAGCAGCCCTGAGCAGAGGAGCTATGAGGAACTGTATGTGCCATAACCACAAAGGCACTTTTGATGAGCTGGAGCTCTTGCATTTGCACATTTATGATTAAACTTAGTTAGGAAAAAAAAAAAGAAAGTAATTTTCTTTAACTAGAAAAATCTATACCTCCTGTGTAACATCAGTATCCATGGAGATACAGCACAAAAAGCTATTCTAGTGTTGGTTTATGACATCTTCGTTCTAAACAACAGAGCAGCACAAGCATTAATGCCAGTTTAGTTGCCTTGAAATGAACAGATTAATGTACCACACTGCTCTGTGCACACGGATGCATACAGCCACAAAGTCACCTTCCCCTTCTTCTCCCTTTGTCCTCAGGATTTTTCTTCTCTGCTTATTTCTCATTTGTATTAGTATCAATAATTCTTAATATATCACCTTACAGTAATCAATGAAAGTTTAACATCAATCTGTTTCAGCATTTCAGCTATTGTTACACCCTGGAATGAAGCCAGGCAGCATTTGGGTGGGATCTGGGTTTGCAGGAGCACAAAAACAGGTTTGCAAAGAGGGAGTACGTAATGGAACACAAGGTAATTATTTAAAAGATCACAGATTGCATGCATTTATTTGAAACACACCACTGAAGTAAGGGAGGCGCCTACATAGTGTTGTCTTTCCCCTTGTATTTCCTCTAATATCCTGATACCTTCAAGCTGTAAGTCTAAGAGGAGCTTTATTAAAGTTACTGAAGATATTATAAAGGAAAAATAAATAGAGTGACCTGATAGAGCAGGAACTGGCAGAAGTTTGAAAAGCCTGCCTGTTATTTTCCCTTTGAAATCCTGACAGGCATGCAGAGTGCTCAAACCTGCTCCCACAGCCTTGTTGTCATTCCCCATCCCGTGGTGGCTACCTTTATGATACAGCAGGTATGGTCCGGAAATTTTTATGAGTTTCACAAAACATGTTGCACAACCTGGAGACAAACCACAGAAAGAATACATTAGCTCCTGCAGACAGTTTTGCAGACAGCGGCTCCCCCAGTCAACCACATGACTGTTTACAGTAAAGATATCGCCTGTTAACCAGGTATCCACCTGAATCAAGACTGGAGGCTGCATCCTGAGGTCCCTTGGTGCTGCAGAACCTTCTGCCTGCACCAGGTTTGTGGCTGGCTTCTCCCTAACGTATTGATAACCAGCTGTTTTAATACTGTTTGCTTGTGTACTAAAAGGCTCTACCTACCCCAGGCAAAGCTGAGTTTGAAAACACCTTCACTTTTGTCAAAGACTGGATATCCCCTTTATCTTTCATGTCAAATCATCCTTTAAGGGTAGTTGAAAATGTATGAAAATGAAAATGTTAACTGAGAAAGAGTCTAAAAATCCCATTTGAATTGTATCTATAAATCTCACTAGTTGGCATTTTCAGCCAGATTTGCCAGGGTGATGGTAACAGCTCCTTCTACCCTTACTGTCAGCGTTGAACTCAGTAGTCCCGCTTGTGTGGTCAGGTCGACCAAGTTCAGCACCCATTATAGACACTGGTTGTCAGCTCTTTGTTTGTACAGCTGCTCGAGGTTTGTTCTCCAGCATCCTGGGAGTCGGATGCTTTTTGCTGATGAGCTGTGAGTGCTCACACCTTTTCTTCGTTGGGGAGTGTGGAAGGATGCTAGCTGCACGCTCTTGTGGATGCACTTGCCTGATGAAACCTGAGGGGTCACCTAGGACTCTTGCACAAGTCTAACTGGGGAACACAGACGCAGAACAGCAGCTTCTCCAAATGTTCAGACGGTGTTGGTAGCAACACCCTCCTGTGTTCTTTTGTACACTCCATACTCATGCCTGTGTACACATGAAAGTGTACTTAAATGCATAATGTTTAATAATGTTCTTGGAATAAGTATCACCATGGCACATTAATTTATGGAAAATACAGTTTTCCATATGTTGCTGACTCCTCCACTTTCTCACTTTAAATTATGCATATATATATATATATATGTTTCTCACAGTCTTTTCTCTACTTTTTAATTTGAGCCCTTCCCATGCTGATGTCCCTCTTGTTTTCTATTTCCCTTTGAGCACTGTTCTCTGGTATCCAGCTGTAACACAAACCTTCCTCTTCCCAAATCCTTTCAGAGCACTTTGTCTTGTGGGTAGGTTTGGGGTTTGATTAATTTTTTTTAATGTGGTCATTAGGAAGCCTGAGTACTCTCTGAGCTTCCTCGGTAAGGATTATGAAAATCTCTGAAGCTGGTTGAGGTGGGCCCATCCCAAGCGGTAGAAGAATTGTTTTTCCCCTCACTCTGAGCTTGAAAAATGACCCTTTCTGCAGTCATATACCCATAAGCAATATCTGCTTAAAGAAGCAAAGGCAGGGGCTGATTCAGTGCAACTCCTGAACAGACTGGGCAATGCATTCTCTGTGAGTGCAGGGTTTGCACACCCTTGGTAAATCACACTAATGCCTCCTGTGCAAACACTGTTCTTGCAACATTAAACACAAACCAAGTTTTTCTTTGACATACAGCACATATTTTTTCAGTGTAGTTCCTGAAATATATAACCATCCATGCCTCAGACTACGATTAAGGAGTCTTTGTTGGACAAACCATTTGAGAAGATAACTATTATAAATAAAGTGACTAGGTTATCTTCCACACACTCAAAAAAACCCCAACCCCAAACAAAACAAAAACCAACAAACCAAATGGAATTGAAAACAAGCAATCAAAAAAGCCCAAAACAAAAGATAAACTTTAAAAAAAAAAACCTCTTGGGATGGGTGAGTGTCCAGATGATGCTTTTTTTTTTTACACATGTTGGATAACACAATTATACAACAGCTGCAGCTGTCTCACCAGCCATATTCAGGACAGTGAATAAATACCTTGCAGTGCTGGTCCCCATGAGGCCAACTGTGTCTCTTCTGGCAAGAGAGACCCCACACCTATGACTTCGGGACGTGATGCAAAGAGGGACATATTACACACTGTGACAGCCATGGAAAAGTGGTGTTGGCCATGACTGATTAGGAAAGGAACTGTGTCATTCCTTATCTTGAATAACTTCTCTTATCTCACGTATATTTTGCTTTATCCTCAAAAGAAAACAGTGGAGGTTGGCAGATGGGCCGGAGCGCAGTTGGCTATCCTACTCCAAGCAGCTGTGATTTCTCATGGTCTAATTTTAACTGAATCACAGTATGCATTTGCAATTGAAACTAGTCATTTTACTTTTAGGATAACCTACCCTGTCAGGACTGAACATTACCTTTAATGACCCTCAAAATGATCTTCCAGTCTACATAAAACCACCTTTTCCTGTGCCTGTACTTCCCTATTTACCGTGTCTTCCCAGCAAAAAACACTGGTTTCAAATCCACAGACTTACTCAAAAAAACCTCAAACAATATGTAGGGTTTTTTATTCATATGGCTCTACTTATTACCAAGTATTTTTATTCTAAATCCATACCATTTCAGTAAAGGAATATGACTAATACCTACAGGTTATCTTCAACATCTGCCATATGAAAAATGAATTAACTCACCCATGTTTTTTGTCCTTTTCTAATACACAAGCCAAGTTTCAGCTTTCAAACTGAGCAGAGATGTGCCAAACATCGCTTAAGTCTGTCCAGTGGTATGTGTACAAAAAATTTACATATTTTTTTTTTTCCCCCAAGACTCTATTCATAATGTTAAATGATCGACTTAAAAGCCCAGTTCATCAAAGCTCAGTTTTTCACCTGTTGCTTATGAGGAGACTCCCTTTGGCTTTCGAGTTCTCAGCCTGGACCAAAGGTTGCAGATGGCTCTGTTGATTTTTATAAAACAGCAGTGGGTGATTTTGATGTTCTTGGAAGTTACAGGACCCAAATCAACACAAAATTTTGCCTACACAAGATTTTCAAACTCAATGCTTCATTTACTTTTTATAGCAAAATCTGCAAAACCCAGAAAAAAAGACTAAAATGCACAAGTTGAGACTTGAAAGCTTAGCTGGTTAGTATGTACCTTCTCCTGTCAACATGAAATTTAGGGCAAAGCAAGGTAATTTGCATACTCAGTCCATGACAGCTTATATCTTTAGAATCAGTCTTACCATTTTGGATTTTTTTTTTTTCATATACTGAATTTGCAAAAAGGGCTAGATAAAAAGTCCCAGAGAAGTGGCAAAAGAATAAACAGACACCATTAGGTAATTTGAATTCCCATTCAAAATATTAATATGAATTAATTAAAATTAATTAAAAATTGTGATAAAGACACTTCACTGCCAAATAATATTGTATGCTGTTGTAATACTATATTTCTGGATATAAATGTTTTCAAATAAAGCTAACAAGATTTAAATTATAAAATTGTAGAAGCAGCAGGGTGTTTAAGAAAAACAACACATTGAATCATATTTTCCATTTGCACTTTTAATCACAGATTTCAGCAGAGTCCTTGTAATGACAGTGATGTTACCCTGAGAAATTCTTATTAGAATTTAGAAAACCAGCAGTGATTCAGTCAAAACACTGTAGAAGTACCAAAATTGAAAAGTAGTTTTAATTTGTTCTCCACAGCAAGAAAGGGTAAGAAAAGCCTGAAGGAAAATACATGTTTATTCATAAATCCAAATTACATGAACTGAAGCAATTAAGTGGTAGTTTAGAAGCACAAACTTCAAGCCAAAGTGCTACGTTAGTCTTGCACTGCAGATTCATTAGTTGGCACTAAGCTTCGATTAATCGTGTTCAGGGACAAGCCTTCGTCAATTAAAAATGATGTATGTCCCTTTGTCTGAATTACTGCTTGTTTTAGGAATAATCCATCCATCCAGAGGGAAACTTATCAATCTAGTTTTGACAAAAAAATGTTTTAAGTTCTCTAATCTGATTGGCCAACATCAGATGGTAAGGTTCAATAATTAAATGTGCATTGATTAGTATAACCATGACTACATTTGTTGCATTTTGCCATGCTATGGATGGGGGTGGGAAAGCCTTCATTTAGGCACCTTTCATTGCCCGGGGGAGTGTTCTACCATCCTCTGCTACCTACTCATTGGTTGATAATTGAGATGGGCAAGCACCCGCACGCTACTATTTATTCTGAGTTTTTCTGCAGATGCCGGAAAGTTGGGATTAAAATATCTATCCAAACATTGTTGTCTTTCCACATGTTTATTTGAAGGGAAGGGAGGACAGATTTGCAGGTCTGGGTGTCACAGACCAGGCAGTGACACAAAAACAAATGGAGCATGAAATTAAATTTTAGAACTTGTGCAGTGTTTTCTACCACAGTAGAAATAGTCAGGTAATGAAACTCCCCAGGTTCAAAGTATCAAATGATTTGTATAACCCCACTTACTTAATCCTGGAACTCAGCCAGGTAACGATTAAACCTGCCAAAAGAAGATCCAGGAGAATGTACTTAGAATTGACAAAGCAGTCAGGAGTTTGAAGACATTTCAGGCCTTGAATTAGGTTGGAAACGTCTGGTCCCCAAGCAAAGGAGCTTCATTCTTTTTCCAAAGGGACAGGAAAATTATTTGCTGATTGGGGAAAACATCTGTTAAACACCATCACTGGAGGAGCCCGAACAGGGCTTTCAGAAAAAAAAAAAACAATGTAAGGGCACTCATTTAAAAGTTCACACAGTAATTTTGAAATCCTGGTTGGCATAAGTAAGACTGAATGAGGATTTTTTTTCTTTCATTAAAAAAAAAAAAAACACTTCTATGAACTTTTACTCAGCTCTTATTTTTACACACACTTCATTCTCCAGTCAGTAAGGATGGTTGCATATCAGAGGCATAAAGTTTTTAGGGTTTAAGTAGTCCTCCATCAGAAGATTAAATAAAGCTGGAACTTTTCTGATTTATTCAGTTTCAGGTCAGGTAGTCTTTTGCAGGAAAAGCTTCTAGCTATGTGATCCAGGCCCTTAGACATCTTTCAGTGCACGCAGAGCTTTCACTCCCTCTTGAAAGCTTAATATATTTTATTTACTTTTTACTAATGATAAACAGAATGCTTTAAGGCAACTTTATTAAAGAAATTTTGAGAGAAATGTGACACATATAAAAGAAAACACAGCAGAGCTGATCCAGGATAGAGCATGGGTTTCCTGAAATAGCCATCTTGTTCATATAAAAGTTGCAGGCTTTATTTGTTCACTTCATTTGGACCATCTTTTCCTCAAATGGCTGAAATGTTACTCCAGCAGATAATAAATCAGTGCATTTTTCTTGATTCTCTTGTCTGGTCAATCACATTCTTAGTCTGGTATTTATTCCTGCAACTACAGTGATTAAATACATTCATTGCCCAGAATCACGAAACTGAAATTTCATCCTTGTTTGTCATTACTGAAAAATGCAGCAATTAGAACTAGACTTTAAAAATAGTGGCTTTTTCTCTTCCTGCAGTTTTGCAGAGCATACCCAACAAGTTTTGGGTGATGTAAAGTGATGCACAAATAACTTCTGATCTGGATTCTCTCATATGCCATGTTTACTGTCGCCAAGGGATTAGGTTCAAAAAAAAAAAAAAAACCCAACAGTGAAATTTGTAGCATTTCAACAACACATAGCGTGCATGTCAGAAAAATGAAATGCCAGTGCATCCAGCAGTGATATGCCCCAGCTGAAAACGCCTCCTGTGACATGCATTTTACTTCTCTGAAAGCCATGCCAAATGTTATAAAATGCTAAAACTGTTTTGTCACATGCAGCCAAGCCGTTCTTATTCAGCAGTGTTTCTGACAGAGAACACTATGAAAAAATAAAAGTTTTCTCCGTATGCAAGTGGCTAACCATTCCCACTGGTGGTTTTGTGTCTTTCCTGACTTACTTCACGTGCTAAATATACTGGCACTGCCCTGGATCTCTGAATAGGTGTAATCCAGACGTTGACCTGAAAATCTGAACATTGGCAAGGTCACAAACCCACAAAATGCTCCCAAGTGTTAAGAGATTGCATTTAGTCATGAGCTAGCTGAAATCAGGGTTCAAGAGCATCTATCCAAACAGCTCCTTGTTATTACCAATCCGAGGAAGCGAATGAACCATCTGAATGGTGTAAAACATGCTCACGAAATCGTCTCCCTCGATCACTTATCTGGGCCTAAATTCATATGTGCATTTCTGGCAGCGCTTCCCGCCATGTGCTGCAAAGGGGCTGCCCAGAAACCGAACACGGACTTCAGCATCCGTGCTTTCCAGAGGAGGAACCGTCACTCCCTCAGGCTTTGCAGCGCAGTGTCTTCGATTGAGAGCCACTGACTGAAAGGATCTGGCTTCTGTAATAAAATATTTAAAAAGCAATAAAAGAAAATTTACGGTGGTGGCATGATTTAGGATTTCGTTGGGAAGGGTGTAGCTCTGCGTGCCAGGAAGTGCAGGCCGGGTCTGCATGGCACAACACGGCGGGGCTTTGCAGCAAGGATAAGCCAGGAGAAAGGAAGGGCGGTATCTCCCAGAGGTACTCTAAAACAAGATCCTCGGAGCTGCAGATTTGTTACGGGAAGAAGGAGGTTTTGATTGTATCACATCCAAGTCTGTTCGCGGTTTAATCCCTCACTGTCAGGACCCAGGCTCCAGCCATCCCTTCCTGGAGGAGGTGGTATTTCTCGCCACCACCACGCCGCTCACAGAACAAGGGATGGGATTCAGCCTCACGCTGTAAATCACATCCCCGGGCAGCTCCCTTCACAGGCGTGCCTTGGGAGATAACAGGGCCTGGCAGCCGCGCAGCCTTCCGGGAGCTCACCAGCCGCCCGCCCCACCCCAGCTGCCGCTGGAAGAGCTGCGTTAGCTGTGACTAGCAAGGGAAAGGCCAGGCATGGTCAGGAAAGCCTGAGTCAAGACCAACTGCAGCGCTCCCTTCAACCTTTGCTGGAGGCTGAGGGAGCCACGATGATGACAGAGACCCCCCAGTTGTAGAGGACAGGAGGTTTTAGATCCTGGCCATTGCAATAGCCTGCGTGCTCAAGGCAGGCTCTTTCTTCCACTCTGCTGCAAGCTTTGTGGCTGTTACCCCTCTGATTACTTAAAGGCAAGGTTTCCTGTCGTGGTGCTGCTTCAGACAGGAATTCCCTCATTTTGCCTTATCTGCCTCCAAACTATAAGGAGGTGGCAGAAAGGGTCAGTCTGACATTTTTCAACATGAGACTTCTTGTTTTGATGACCTGCTCACATTCTCTGCAGATTCTTTGCCGCCAGGACAACCGTCCATACCGTCTACAGAACACATGCCCTCTGCGGAGACCGGCGGGCTTCACAAGCGCTTCCGAATTAAGCCTCCCGACACACTTGCAAAGACACACTGTTATCCTACGTCTCCGGAGGAACTTTAAAACAGAAGGAGATTAAATAACTTCTTCAAGGTCACATAGCAAGTGTGTGACAAAGCTGGGAAAAGAACATAAATTACTGCAGCTCACCATCCTTTGTCTCCATCAGCTTCCGCCTTTTGTTGCTATTGCTATTAATAAACACAGACAGTATTACAGCAGGCACAATTTCCATTGAGGAGCAGAGACCGTTGCTCCAAGCATTGTAAAATACAGATGAAAGGATGGCCTTTGTCTGGAAACGGTTGAAATCCAAAAAGAAAAAGGCTGTCAGTCCCTCATGTTGTTGGGATGATCCTGTGCAACCTTGAAATTGTCACTGGCCAGTCACTCTAATTTTACAAATGCAGCTGTTTATATGAGAAAAACTCCATATCCCTCCTACATAGGGGAGGCGGGGTGCTAGGAACAGGAGAGGCACCGAATTTCAGCTTGCCGTTTCTTCTGTCTTGTATTGAAAAGCACTCAAAGCAGACAGGATTTTTGCTCACTTCCTGTGAATGAAGCTGAGAGGGAAAGTTCCCGATAGCCCTGGCTGACCTACAAGAAGCACACACACAGTTAAACAGAACCATGCTCAAAACTCAGCTCGATAGCAATCCCTGTACCAGCCAAGCCTGATCTAACGCCAATATTACAATGTGCGGGGCTGCCAGATTCAGGCCTGGCTGCCTTTACAGATTGGTCACAGGTTTCTGCTTAGTTATGAAACAGCTTCCAAACTTCAGACGTGAGCGCAGTGTGCTGACTCACTGCCAGGTATGTCATGCACAGGACAATAATGTTCAGGAAGTGCAAGAATCTGGATTTATTTTTAAACTTATTTTTATTTAACACTTCTTAAACACAATAGCAAATAAGTTTCTGTTGTTTCAATTCCTCTTTTTTTCCTGAGCTACAGACTAAGTGATCAGGCAATAAGTAACTCCAGGCACTGAATTTACAGGGAAATTGTTGCACTTTTCAGGTGGTTAAAGTCATTAACTCATACCTTATTACAGCAGCTGAGGCGTGCAATAATCAGCCCCAAAAGTACTGCTCTTTAGGTCTTAATGCTCAATTAATTTTCTGGAATCCACATCAAGAAACAAAGGAATGAAACCACAATAAGAAGAACCAGGGGAAGAGTTATTGTGTTTCCTTTATTCTTTAATTTCAGTCTTGGCTTATCAGAATTACAATTACTTCAACAGAAACCCATGCAGGTCAAGCCTTGCTGCTAGTCCTAATTGTTCTACTATTCCCATTAGCTCAAACAAGATTAATTGCAAAGGGCAGCCATACAGGTCAGGCCAAAAGTCCAGGCATGGGTCTCCAAAAGTGCCCAGCAGTAGATGCCCAAGAAATAGTATACACGTGAGGCAAACAGAAAGTGGTGTTTTTCAGGCTATCCCCAGTGTTCAGCATCTCTGTGGATCAGAGATGGTGCCTTTCTGTCTTTCTATCTAATACCCCTCAATGGACTTTTATTCCATTAATCCAACAAATCCTTTCTTGAACAGGTATATAATGATGTTATTGTCCACAGCATTCTGTTACATGAAGACCTGCGGATTAACCTTGCAGGATACCAAGAGGTGAGCCCTTCCATTTGTTCTGGACTTCGCAACTGCCAGTTTTCTTTGACGTCATGACTTCAGCTGTATATTACTGGGGCGTAGCTGAGAAAAACTATGCCATATTGTCCAGCTTCCCAAGATCAATGGTGTTCCTTTCTGAAAGGTAACAAATGCTATTCTCAGTGTAAGAACATTGTAAACACTTATTTGCAAAAGAAAAAGGAATTTAAAAATGGACAAAATGCACTCAGGCATTTTGCAGAGGCCTACAGAAGAGGTTTTATGTCTGGAACACTTAACAGAAAGCCTTTACTGACAAGTTACACTTCAAAGCAGTGCAGGCGTGCAAGTTTCTGGACAGGGCTCAGCCTCCTTTACTAGAACAGCTGCAGAGGAATGTTATCAATGCAAGCTCAGGAAACAAATATGCAACTCTATATTCAGGATCCAAGTGCAGTATTTCTGAATTTTCCTACTGTTTACAAGGCCAGAGAGTGCCTTTCTGGTTCTCTAGTCTGATCACATGGCTAGGAATCTTAAAACAGTACTTTTGTGATCAAGCCCACATTTTCTTTTAGAGATAAAAAATGGTCATGTTAATTGGGAATTTAAGAACACTGTCTCGGGTGCCAAAAATCTGCAGTTGAGAGAAACAGAGTCAATGTGCTGCTTTGTTTTAAAAAATAATAATAACCTAGAAGGAAAATGTAATAAAGTCACAAAATTATTAAAACAAATGGAAAAGCAAGAAAGTTGAAAGCATCAAATATCATGGTACAGTGGGAAGTGAATAAGGCAGGAAACAGGACACAAGATAAAATCTAGAGAAAAAAATTATTAAGGAAAAAACAAAATTTAAGTATAACTAAAATAAAAGAAATCGTAACAATGGTTTTAGTACAAGAGGGCAGAAGTACTTAATAAATTTTTCTGTCCTTGTGGTTGGGAAAAAGACAGATTTATATATATGATAAAATGTTTTGCATACCAGTTATAACCATTTCTAAAGAGGATGTTAAGCAGCAGATTCCAAATGAAGGATTTAATATCAACAAAATCAGATAATTCCCATGTATGCATTTTAAAAGAGCCAGACAAGGATCTCTTTGATAGTCGTCATCATTTCTAGTATGTTTTGGAACACCTAATAATTGCAGAGGATTAAAAGAAAGCTGACGCTGTGGCAGTGCATTAGAAGTGTAAGCAGACATCCTGAGCAATCCTGAGAGCAGTAGCCTGCTCTCAAAGGCAGTGGGACAGCTACTGTTGGTTTCTATGAATAACAAATTTTAAAAGGTAATAGAAGAAATGCCAATCAACATGCATGTATGCAAAATACATTTTGAAAATTAACGTGGTAACATTTCTGCAGGATTACAGGTTTGGGTCATTCGTTATATGTTTATACATTGCTTAATATCAGCGCTAGAGGCAGAGACAGCGCGAGGACGTCTCCCTCAAGGGAAAACAATGGGTGCTGGGAGAAGACACTGCGGTTAGTGGGGACCGGGGTTATGCGGTTATGCAGAGGGACAAGGGGCTCCTCAAACCCTGTCCTGTCAGAATCAGAGGGCTGTGGGAATGGCCTACAAAGGCCATTTAAAAACAATTAATTAAGCAAAAGGCCACCATGAGAATATCAAAGTTTGAAGCAGAAGAAAGGTCCATCTAGCCCAGTGGCAGGTCCTAGTGTGCCTGTCCCAGCCTGGGCACACTCTTAAATACAGCTTTGTGAAGGATAGTGAGGGAAACCAATATGAAGACTGTATTTACAAACACGGTGCCACTTGTCTAAGATACATTTATTGCTCCTTTTATTATGGATTCTGTATGTGTTTTGGGTGATGAACATATGACAATGTAGTTTGATCAGGGTTATACTCTTTTACTAATTCAGTTCAACACATATTGTTTTACAGCTGATCTTTTCACATGGTTAACAAATACTATAAACCTATAAACTCTCCTTTTGACCAGCTGTGAGAACATGCTATGGTTTGTGTACCCCACAGTGAACAGAGAAAAAAAACTATTTAATGAGATCCAGTCCAAGCAGTTTCTGAAACATTAATTTAGCAGTTACATTCCCAAATAAATGTTGATTAGCACCTATTTCATGCACTGTCTATGTGCATGAAACGTGCACAAACTGTGTTTATGTTGCAAAATTGAAAACTTACTTTTCATTTTCTACCCACTACCAGATGATCAGTTTTAACAAATTAACCACGCAATATGTTCTAAAACATTCCTTTGCTTATTTATTCAATCCTTTGTTCATTGTTATTTTTCTAATAAAATACAGTCTTTCAAGCCTGGTTTTAAAATAAACCTAATTTCTCTAAAATATGGAAAGCCTTTAAGATTTGCAGTGAAGTAGTCCATGGATATACCTTCACCATTTCTCTATTGTCAGAAAGATTCATAATCTTCATGAAATAATTACATATGAGAGAAGGAAAATTAAGCCTTGTTATAAACAGGTCTGATTTTCAGAGAATACTTGAATTTTCTAGATGTCACATAGTGAAGCAAATGTTTCTCCTCCTTCAGTCCCTGGTTGTTTTTACATCGCTGTTATAGAGTAACCAGGGTTTTCTCTTGTTTAGGACATGCGGAAGGAATGTAAGGCAGTCACCAGGCAGCGTCTGTCAGGTACACAGATGGGGGGTTTAAGATGCAAGGCGACGCAGCCTCAGCTGTTGATATCAATGGAGGAAGCCTTACCCTAATAAAATTCAAGTCAATGAATCCATCAGCTGCTTCTGACACTCAGTTCCTCCCTCTATTTCCTGCTGGCTCCCGCTCCGCTGACCTCCGAATCCCCATTTCCTATCTTGCTGACTTCTTTTTCAGCATCCTCATCACCGTTATCTTTCAGCGTTCTGTAGCTGGCCCTCCTTCCTCATTTTCTGTATGTTGTTTCTAAGAGACCATTTCTCAGCGAGAGCCTGATATCCATTACATAAAGTGTAAGGCAGCAAAGGGTGAACAACAATAAGATATAAATAATTAAAAAAATCATTTAAAACATACATATTGGATTGATTCCTGCAAATCTCCAAAGGTGAGAATATCTTTACAACAACTTAGAATGAACTTTGTAGGAACAACATTTTAGCAAGGACCGAAGAAGTAAGCTGTGTTTAAAAATGCAGGTGGCTGAATTAATCTCTTCAATTCTTTTAGGACCTAAAACCGCCACTGAAAAAGTTCAGATTTTTGGCAGCATTTATAAGGATACATCTTATTCCACAGATCTTTTAAATGAAAACGGAAATGGCTAAAACACTTTAGATTTTTAAAATATGTTTTATCTTTTCGATTTAAAATCTGGCCTTTTTGAAGGATGCCATTTTAAAACCAGAAATAACTTAGAAATGAAATGTCCAGCAAAATCACCAGCCAAACTAAAACAAAGCTTAAGCTGGACACTGCTCAGCTTCAAAACGTGTCCAATATATGCCTGGCCCTAACTGTAAATGTGCACTGTGTTGATGAAATACAAAAGAATTCTGCAGATTTAAGAAGGATACAGTTTGAAATAGTTCCCTCTACTGCCATAGCAACTGGTACCTAAAACTAATACAAAAGGAAGAGATCAGCTGAACTGTTCAGTGCTTTTCTTTCAAACAGTCACTGTCAGAGTTACCCCCATTGCAATGACTTGATTGGGGTGGGATGTTTCCCATCTTTATGCTTCTTTCATTTAACAGAGAAGTTTATCCCAAACCCTGCATAGTTCTTTATGAACTTCCAAAAATAAAAATGCATCATGTACAACCCACTTCCATCCATCATCAATACCCAGGTAGGGAAACCGGTCTGTCCCCAAACCTGCATTACAAGCACCCCATCCTCCTGCGTCTTCCTTCTTCCCCCCTGCCAAAGCCAAGGGAAAGCTTTGCAGCGTGCCCAGGTTACAAATGTGGGCTCCAGACGTGATGGACTGACAGGGAGAGCTTCCTTTCAGCAGCCCCTGTGCTGGGACATCCAGACAAATGTTGTGGCTGGGAAGGATGAGAAAAAAAGCTGTCTCCTAGGCGTATGAAAAGGTGACTCAAACTTTTCTTGACCTTTCCTATAAATGGAAAGATAAAACCATTTGCGGCTGAAACTGTGGCTACAGCAGTGTGGTTGGTGTGTGTTTTATTCAGTTTCACAGTGTCTGTAAGTATTCAATCAAACTGATGCACCATTTTTTACCATTTTTTCACACGTATTTGCTTTCATTACGTGGCATTAACTTACTCTGAATTTTAGCAGATGTCACCATGGGAAAATAAGACATGCTGCCCTGGCATTGACTAGCAACCCTGCTGATTTGGGATCCAGTCTCCAAAGGGGGGAAAACAACAAAAAAAAAAAAAAGGGAGAAAAGTGCCAGAACATTTTCTGTTTCACCAAGACCTATTTTCTCTGAAACAAAAGCATTTTAAGTCTCTCTACAAATTTCCCCACTATTAAATTCCTCTAGTCCCATTTCTGTCCTCGTAGCATCTGAGCGCTAACAGCGTGATGCAGCTGTGTCTAAAAATTCAAGCCCTCTCTTGCAAAAAAGGCCAGCCTCTTCCCAGTTTTAAACTTCTTGCTGCCTCCTCATGAAGTGTGCTAATTACCTTGCCTGCTGCAGTCAGTATTTCATCTGCAGCAGCCACATTCCCTGTCGTCTCCTTTCTGAGCTAAATATAGAACAAGCCATTTTGCAGTGCTAAGAGCAGCACAGCAGCACAAGCAGCAGCTCCTCGGCTGCCCACAGCATCCGAGGCAGCCACTGTGCTACTGCAGCATCACTTCAAAAAGAGGTATCTCTTTAAAGTTTCCTCGAGATCCATTTTCTCAACAGGATCCAGTCGTTCATACGCATACGCCAGCCAGAAAACAGCTAAGCAGGCCAGCAGGAAGCAGGAATTCAGTCTCTCCCCAGAGGAGACAAAAAGGCAACCCGTCCACAGTGTGTGGAACCATGGGCCAAGCCTCCAAAACAGCCATTTCCAGGCCCTGAATGAACTGACAGCAATTCTGGGCTCGCAGAGAATACTCCAGCAAGAAGCATCCGCTCTCGTCGAGAAAGGCATACTCTGACAAATGAGTATTTTTTAAAAGAAAATGTTTTGCTGAGAACTCACTGCTCCTCTCTCTAAATTCTACCGGTGTGAATTTTAACCGGTTTGAATGGTGGACCCCACGATGTACGATCAGAGGTGCAGGGATCACTTGTCATCTGTGGTTGATATCAGGAGTGTGTAAATTACTTCAGGAATTTCTACAAGTTTTTTACCTTGGGTTTATTTAGAACTCCAGAACAGTACCTCTGTGATCGATGGCATTAGTAACTTGATTTAAATCTGTGCCATGAAGATGTGTAATCTGGGTTTTGGGTTTTTTTTTTTAAACTTTAATCAGATAAACATTGAATAGAGCTTTACCTTGACTTTCACTTCAATTTTGGAAAATATTAACAGAAAAAGTTGGTTTATTCTTGTCCCCTGGCTGACTCTGTCAATTGTTCTTCTTTTAAAATTATTTTAAACTAAATATGATTTCCAAAAATAAGGTATTTCTCAAGCCAGGGACAATAGCAAGCAAGTGAAACAAGTTCAGCTAGCTGGCACTCTCTGCCAGCTGTTTGCTATGCATGCCGACTGGTCACATTAACATTGAGTATCAACTATCAAAAGGTTTAAACCATTTATGGACAAATCCAGGATTTTGAACTCCGGCTTAAACATCCTCCCAGATCCCAACTGTGTGAATTTGAACAGGCATAAAGTCATCCTTTGGGGTTGAGATAGTCAGAAGCAGCATATATATTTATTTTTGCTTGTGTGTTTATTCTAACCTGTGATCTGTTCCTGTGCATGTACTATGATGAGTTAGAGCAGTATTTCAATCAGGTTTGCATAGAAAGGAGGAGAATCTCTACAAAGTGTTTGTTTATCTCAGAAAAATGGTTTTGTAGATGGCTTCAGGAAGGACCATTGTCACAAATCCACCAGCTCCTACTTCTGGGAAACGACTATTGACAAAGGGAGTGATTGTCAGTCGTGAACTACTACCAGCATTAATCAAATTTCCAGAATTTTCATAATTTGGTCAACAACTTTATGCCCAGCTTGCCTTACAGCCTGAGATCTTCTGGGTGCTACTTTCAGTCACAAAGTTCTTCTAGAAATTGTCTCTCCTCACTATGGGAAGAGCCTGAAGAACCACTATGCTAAGAATGCACTTAATATAACCCTGGTTCTTGTGGTTGTAATTTAGTGGCTGGAAACAACAAAGAGGATTTGTTAGCATGTAACCAGCCAGATCTCACCACGCTATTGTCAAATACTCTGGAAACCACAGCCTGGCAACCCTGTAACCCCCAGTAAATGCCAAATTCACAGCTTTCCCAGCAAGCCTCATTCCAGAGCACAGTAATGAGCTATGAGCTATTATTTTAGTCTTAAATATGGAGCCAAGCACATTCTTACCTGCAGCAGAGTCACGGCACGCACAGGTTTGGCAGGAGTGCCCACAGTCATCCTAAGAGTGCCCTGTGTATCTCACAGGGGCTCAGGCAATCGTCCAGAGGAGGGGCAAGGGCAGGTGATTTGAATGGAGGCCTCTTCCTAACCCAGCCTGGGATGTTCAGCAGTGCCCATGGGATGAAGCTCCTGCTTGGTCTCCACTGGACTGAGAATGATGTGGGACCACAGCTCCTGCGATGTCAGTGCCCTCAAGCTGGCAACATGATCATATGACGTGATCATATAACACTTTCAGCAAAAATAAGAGACAGACAAGAGAGTTAGAGGGAACTTCAGTCCAAAATGGTATGGCCACCTATATGTCCCCAGGAGGGCATGCCAGCTGTAGGCAGGGGTGCTGGGCAGTCCCCCAGCGTTTCTCCCCGCTTTTCGCAGCAGGTGACCCTGCACCTCCCCATGCTTTGTTCAAAAGGACCCCAGCTCTGGAAAGGCATCGTGTGAAGCTCCATCTCCTTCCAGCCTGGAGCCAGGACACAGAGGGGACTCTGCAGGACTGGGTCCATGAGGCACATCACATAGAAGCCATAGTATAGACACAGCATGCGGGAGCTGTACAACTGATGTCAATAAGAGAAAGATCAGACCCTAGTGCCTAAAATTACTTGCTTTAAGTTAATGGTAAACATATTGCCAAAGCCTCTTATACAATTTCAATTATGCACTGAAAGAATCCGCATTGTGGAGTTCAAATTTACTTACGTTGTCATTTACTCTGAGAAATGTTTACAGTTTAATCACTGTTTACATTTATTATCATTTAGTTTACATTTTTTCTCAGATTAATAGATCATAAGATACCACCACATCAAGATTTCACATTAAGGCAAGATACTATTTTAGCATTATGTGGTAACTCTTTAAAACCCAAACAATTGTCAATCTCATAACACTGAAATAACCTTTTGTTCCAAATTCATGTCCCTGGAAGCACTGGAATGTCCTCATGGCGAGGTGGCCTGCCAAATCGCTGAGCAAGGGCTGGGGTCAGCTTCCCTACTGGTGTAACGCTAATGACTGTGTGGAGCCATGTCAGACGGGATTTTGGCCCTCTGTGTAACCCTTCCCCAGATCTTCACTGTTTGATCATATGGAACGTGCACATACTGTGGACATAGAGTGTCCTTTGAATAATCTACCCTGGCAAAACAACTTTGGGAGGCTGGCAAGTACACAAAAATAAAGAACCTGAACTGTATGTTAACCCCATGAATGGGGTCCCAAGTGGCTGCGGAACCCTTCAGTGTAACCGGTAATTTCCATCACAAACCAGCCATGTAATTGCAGACTAACCACAGAACTAATGTTCATTCACCGCAGCTCCGTTGTGCTCTGGGTCCTGATCATGACATCAGATACTGGATACCTTCCCAGACTATCCAAAGTTTGACCCTGACCTATAAATGCTGGCCCAGATATGGAAGGCACTTGCACACGCTGACATTTGTAGGTAGGTGCATAGACAAGGGATAGCCAGCAGGAAAAAGGCATGCATTATCAGAGCAAGATTTAGTTTACACAAATTTATCAATAATAATAGTATCGATAACATTAGTAACTATAGAAAAAGACCTGAACTTAAGGTACAATGTAAAAAAAAAAATGCATAGTAACAATACTTCACAACTTCCAGATGTGAGTAAACATTACAAAAGAGAGGAAGAGAATGAAGCCATTTATTCCAGTCTTTCTTACCTATTTTTATTTAGAGGTTACCTTGGTCCACATTTCACATCAAATTATAACATAGGTAGGACAAATTCTCCTCAAGATGCACTCAGACATACAAATACTGGACTGGAATATACTATATAATACAATAAAGATAAATATATTCATTAGCATACCTGAGGACAAAAGCACACATATGGGTCTGTTCTTACCCTTTCTCATACCAGAAAAAACACCCATGAAGTTTATTTGAGCTTTGATGTACACTGTGTATTTGTGAGGACTGCAAAATCTGGTCATACTAGAAGCAGTAATAATGTCAGAGCTTGTCCACATTCCTCAGGTTACTAACATACTAGAACTATGTGCAGAGGGTTGTCATCTCTACCAACACTTTACTAAAATATACATGGCTTGATCAAATCTATATGCTTAATTCATATTTCCTTTTTTTAATTAAATGACAGACGTGCCCCAAAGAAACCATGAGTATGTGCAGAGACTGTTAAACCACTCATTATAAATGCAGACATTTCTGCAGTCAGTGAATCACTTGCAAATAAATTCTGATTTCGTTCTAATGCATTCTGTGTACTCAAGGTTCCACCAAATATTTGGTGTGCTAAACTTTCAGCTGATGGGTGCTACTCAACATTCACTGAGCACGACTAGTAACCCACCGTGTAATCCTCACCTTGATTGGGTGAGAATGAAGACTTTGTCAACAAGAAAATAGAATGAGTAATTCACTTCCTATCTGAATTTTAAGGCATTCAGAATGATTCATACTATAATTCATGAGACTCTGGGGACTTATCCACACCATGAAAATAACTTCAACTCATTTGTATAGAGTTTGACTTAGTGAATAATCATAGACCAGTGACCAATTTAATTCTTCCACAAATTTTTTCATTCACAGTTTGTTCCTGGATTTTTTTTTCTTGTTTCTTTTCTGTATTTGACAACATCTAAAATATATATTCTTATTTATTTATTCATATAAATACAGGAAATACCATGGTAGCCACCATGGCCAGGAAAAAACATGGTGGAGGTCAGGAAGCACCATGGTGGCCACACCCTTGGAAATCTGGTAAATGTGGGGATGCTTTTGTGACCAATGCTGCAGTCTTTTGAGGTACTCTGCCTCCCTGGGCTTTCCTAAATGGAAAGCTGAACAAAGCAGTCCAAACTTTAGCCACCCAAAACACAGACACCAGTTAGGCTGGGTCCTTTGCACCCAGTGCAGAGATGGACCTTCCATTGTGCAAGTAACCCAAGTAGGCCCAGAAGGGGACAAATCACCATCTGGAGATTTTTATCTCCATTGATGGGGAGATGGAACTGTGGGACAACTTAGCCAAATAGCTTATTGAGAACCTTAAGTTTTATGAACCTGGGAAAATAACCAAGTAAAATAAGGAAGTCATAAGCAATTCAGTCTTTTTTTTTTTTTTTTTACACTACCAAGCTTTGTGTAAATGCTGGCTAAGATGTTTCTGTATCTAAAATAATAACATCAAGTGAAATTGCTGGCTGCATTTTTTCCCCCCTTTCATTCTGAAGAGACTGAACATAGAAAACAAGTCACTGGGAGGGATGGGAACGTGAAAAATGTGTCTCTGTCTGCAACTGGAACCTTTTGCTTATTAATTCTCAAAGGACTTAAGGCAGAATCTCATGGAAGTCTAAAATCTGACAAAGCTTAAGAAAAAAAGGCAAATCCTAAAACTTTTAAGATAATAAATCATAGATTTCAGATTGGCCATTTCTTAGAATGTCAGTTAAGATGAAAGAGCCTGAGAAGAAATAAAATACCTTATCTTCTTTAATTATTCTTCTTCCATGTCATCATTCCTGTGTTTTTTTTTATTTTACCTACAGAATATCTGCTTCTCTCCATGTAACTTGCAGTTAATTTGCAAGGGGTCAAACCTTTCCATGACTTTTTGCAAAGAATGTAGAATAATCTCTGTGATGGGCTGTCATGAAATAATATCCTAATGTACCATACTGAAAAACTATCTCAACTTTATCTCCTATTAGACAGGAGAAAGACGCATCAGATCACACATCTATTACTCAAATCAGTCAGACACAGTATCATTCTATTACATATGCCTCTGAAATTGTAGAAAAAGACCACTGAAGTTGCAGAGCACAGCATACAGATGTTAGAAAGGCCCAAAATTAAGGATGCATTAAGAGCTTCGTTATACATCGGTACCAAAGAACAATTTAATGTTTCCATGCTGTACCCAGAACTACCCAGATGCAGCCAACAGAAATGCCAAACACAGTTGATTTTTCCTCTGCAGCTTATGCAGTTAAGTCAAAATGTAGATATTTTTGTCCACTTTGGATCTAAAATATGGAGTTTACACTAGACAACAGGTACATACCTGTGCATGGCAGGGGAGGTAGTTTTTTCACCATGACTTGTGATGGGAAAACAACTGAATAGGTGAAGCACTTGACCAGGACACAATATGAGCTTAATTAACTGTGAAACAGCATTTGAACTTAATGCTGACCAGGTGATTCTGCTGACCACTGAAGAGGGCCAGCTGGGGGTGGTGGGGCAAAGTCACACCCTTCTCACTGGGAAAGCCCACTGCAATGCTGGGAATGGAAGTACCATGCTGTCAAAAAGACAAGAAACAAGAAGTAGGGAAGGTCCCAGGTGCTTTGGGCAGGCCTAGCAGATGGAAATCGGGGGGCATTTAGGAACCTTTCCACTCTATGCCAACTGTATCCTGGGCTGTATCAGGAGAATTGTGGCCAGCAGGTCAAGGGAGTTTATTCTCCCCTTCTAATCCGCTCTCGTGAGACCCCACCTGGAGTGCTGCGTCCAGCTGTGGAGCCCTCAACATCAGAAAGATATAGACCAGTTGGAGTGAGTCCAGAGGAGGCCACGAAGATGCTCAGAGGGCTGGAGCACCTCTGCTATGGGGACAGGCTGAGAGAGTTGGGCTTGTTCAGCCTGGAGAAGAGAAGGCTCCGGGGAGACCTTATTGCAGCCTTCCAGTACCTGAAGGGGCTACAAGGAAGCTGGGAGGGGACGTTTACCAGGGCCTGTGTAGTGACAGGACAAGGGGTAATGGGTTTAAACTGAAAGACCATAGATATAGATTGGACATCAGAAAGAAATTCTTCATGGAGAGGGTGGTGAGGCACCGGAACAGGTTGCCCAGAGAAGCTGTGGGTGCCCCATCCCTGGCTGCCTTCAAGGCCAGGCTGGATGAGGCTTTGAGCAACCTGGTCTAGTGGAAGGTGTCCCTGGTCCATGGCAATGGGGTTGGAATGAGATGATCTTTAAGGTCCCTTCCAACCCAAACCATTCCATGATTCTATGATGTTTACCTATCTGGATCATGGTGTGAGAAACCAGACAGTGCTCTCTTGACTGGACAGTTGGTCTGTGCAACCTGCTGTCCTGACTTCAGCATCAGGGCAGTAGCCATCAGCAGAGGCCTGAAAAGTATTTTGAGAAGAGGGCAAGGGTACAGGGATGCTTCCATGATACCTGCCCCAGCTTGTGGTGTAATAGCTGGTGTCTTTGTGTCTGATAGCCCTTGATGGCTTTTCCTTCTGTGGACTCCCCCACTAAGACTGTGAACAAAGCCAATCTCCTGCAGTGACGGAGTTATTTGTGCCCCCACAGGGACCTGCAGCTCCCAAGCAAGGGGCCAGCCATCAGCAGTGGGAGACAGCCTTTCTGAAGGGCTTTCCAGTAGCCAGGTGCCTCAGCTCCACTCCAGCCTGCCAGAGGTGCTGAAAATAGCTAGACTCAGTCTGGCCTCAGGAGTTTAATGTTCCTTTTATTGCTGAAACAAGAGCGTAAAACATCTGAACAACAGTTCCAGAATGTAATCTAACACATTGTTTTGTTTGCATCTTTTTAAAATAAAATTACTAGAGTATAAAAGGCATTCTGTGAATTAAGCTGGCTTTCATGTGCGCTGGGATAGGATGTTTGAAGCCATTCAGAACAAGATTCTGCTGTGGCTGATACTGTGTTCACACAGTAAGCGTGTTATCTAGTGATCTGAGAGGTGACATTTCCAGAACAGGCAATCCTTAGCTTTCTTCTTTTTAATTAAGCTCCTTAACTCTGCACTATGGTGTGGACATTACAGATAGGGCTGGGATGTTCCTTCATCCTGCTTTAGACATGCCCCAGAGGGCTGAGAAGAGCCCCTTTTCAGCGGCCACTTTCACAGGTCTCTGTTGCCTGACTTGGTCCCCCTCATCGCCCCATCGGGAACTCAAAGCAGACAGCCCGGCTACCCCAGAGAAAGCTGGATTTTCCAAAAGACTTCAGCGCCCACGAATGAGGCCAGGTTTTTAAATCCACCCAGCATCTACCAGCTCCCACGAAATCTGAAAGCATTTAAAGTTTCATCACTTCATTTAGCTGCCTACATGGGAACTGGTGGGCGCTGAACTCCTTGGAAATGCCTGCCCTGTGGAACTAGCCTCCAAGCGTTTTACATCACAGCTGACAGGGTCAGTGTCGACGTCTACATGTTGAGTAAGTAAGGTCCTGACATAATACACTATAATGACTCCCTGTGCAGCTCTTTAAGGCTTTTATGTAAAGACACACTTAGACATCTTAATAGCTCAAGACTTGTTACTTTTACTGCTCCTAGCTGTCTTACACGTACGGGTTTATATATCGATTCATGTCGGTGTAACTGCTACGAGAACATATTCGCTTAAGCCTTGGAATTTTTCTTGGAAAACACACCAATGCTTCCCCCCCTCCCTGTAAAATAAATTACATCCATTTGATAGGGTTCTTTCTCTGGTTTTCAAAAAGGCCATTGCTACAAGAGTTATCCAATTATGTGCCAAAAAAATCCGTTGTAAATATATGCCTGTCTGTGTACCCTCTAAATTAAGTGTTTTTCACTCCAGTAAATCAAAAACAAGTCTGCATTTAAGTCTCAGGTTTTTAAATTAATCATTCTTTGTTTTCTACTTTGGAGAGGTTTCTTCATCTCACCACTGATTTCCTGAAAAAAAGGAGTTTATGTCTGGAGCTGTACTGTAACAAGAGAAGCCAGCCTTCAGATTGTATGTATACTTTAGACTACACATGTATTTTACAAACACGCTCCATGTGGCTGTGTTTAACAATATAAAGTATATCGCAATGAATGAACATTTAAAAGTAATCATGTAAAGGACAGGGGAGAACTCTCTACTAACCACTACAGCTTTTGGGAGGTCCAGGATATGCCTGTAAAGTTTTATGCTGAGCAAATTTAATATTATGTAGAAAAATCATCTTTGCAGTATATTTCCCCTCTGCATTCCTGTGTCTGCCTTTCTGCCTAGCAGAGCCAACACGGGCTCAGGCACTAAGAGGGGCTCAGCCCCTGTGAGCGGAAATGCTGTGCAGACCCGTCACGGCTGTAGGACTGACAGTGCAGATATGTATTTGTCGGTAGATGATGGGCTTTTCCAATAGTACTTGCCAGACTGACAAACCAGACCAGCTCCTCTCCTTTCAAATGTATTCCTGATGCTGCTGAGACTTTGAGAAGGCCTGTATATTAATGTGTTTGGCTTTATTTTTGGCAAAGCAGACTCTCTGAACTCAGCTTGGGATGAATGTATTTTTCCCCTTAGCCTCTAGCAATACGTAAATATGTGAAATCATCTCTTACATTTAAAAAAAAATAATTAAAAAGTTAGAATAGTCTCTAGCTAAATCCACTTTTTCAGATCTGGCATTTATTGTTTTCTCTGTTTATAAAAACTAGGTCACAGTGTGTGTTTATTTTAAAGAAAAAGATTTAAATACACCTTTCAAGTGCAAATTAATTCTTCCTAGTTACATCTTTCTGTTGTGTTAAAAAAAAAAAAAGTTACTTAAAGTAACAAATTCAACATGGAAGTAATGAAAAAATTTTTATTAAAAGAGAAGGCCTGTCATAATTTACTGACTAAAATTTAAAGGTATCCTTTCCAGTAGGGTTAAAAACAGAGTGATAAGCCTAGTAGCATCACTCTAAGGATAGATTTATTGATTATGATTGTAACTACTACATCATTCACAAAAAGTACTGTGGTGTTGTGACAAACATGGAGCTATTAAAGCAATAATGACTCAAAAACTGTCAGTGAACAAAGAACAAATGAGTTGGAAAATGTAATGCTTTTCTGTAGAAGGATATGTTAATTGTCCTTGCTATAGATGTCTGTCTGAAAACTATTCAAGCAAGAGATTAATCCAAAACCAAAACTTGTCTACCATTGATATTAAATCTTCCGGGATCTTCTTCAGCTACAATGGCAAGAGAGGAAAGAGCAGAAGCAGCAGAGGTCTTAGGCTCTCTCCAGCGAGGAGGCAAGGGTGCTCCCCAGATGTCAGGAGCTGCACGCACAGCCCAGCACTCCACTTGAGCTAGCACAACAGGACTGGGGCAGCAGAAAAAACAATTTCCTCCAGATTACTGTTTTTCCAGTAATGAGTCAGATCAGAGAAAAACCCTTGGTAGAGAGCAATGAAGAGAAGAACTTTGTTTCTCTTACAGAGCTTGATACAGTTTTGGTTTCCCCCAGGGCTTAAGGAAGGGAAGCGGTGCTGATAGCTACCAGCAGAAGCACAATGCAGAGCACTCCTGTTGCCTTCAGGAAAACATGAGCTTATTCTCTGTTCAGCTGAGCCCTCTCGGCTGGATGCAAACAATATGGTGAGCGTCAGCGACAGAACAAAGCGTAGGCACACCTCTCTGTTTGCTGCGGTCTGCGGCTTGATACGCACCAGCTCCGAGTTAACATTTGAAGTGAGGGGTGACTGAAACAAGAAATCAGCGCTGGCATGCCTGCTGGTGGCCCTGTCGGAGTTAGCCTTCACCTAGGTGTGGGTCCAAGGCAAAACAGCCCTGCAAGGGCCAAGGCTGCGGGGAGGCTGGAGGGAAAATTGGCCAAGAGACCAAGAGGGAAATATGCACTTTTGCCTCCCACTTTATCCTGGCTGTATGGATAAAAAGCTTGCCCTTGCAAGTACTCGGTCATGTAATGTGCCTTTTTCTCTCTAGCTTCTGTCCCATTTTTCTAATCACACACACCAAAAAAAGAAAGGTTTAGATTCATTCTTAATGTTAAAGCCTTCTTCACTGCTCTGGCGAAGGAAGGTAGTAGAAGAAGATAGATGCTGAAAAAACCTGTTGCTAATGTTAGGACAGAGGTAAACAGTCAGGTTTTCACACTGGTAGTTTATTTTGAGAAAGCTCTCAAGCATTTATCATTTTTCAGCTCGCATTCAACGCGAGGACTAATGACTCATCCTCTAGGCCACTGGCTGCAGTGGATACCTCTGCGTGCACGTCCGCAGACAAACGTGGATTAATGTAAATGCTATTGTTTAGAACTGGCAGCAGAAATAAAGCAATAAAACTGTTAATAAATATTTTGAAATACCTACTCTGTCATAGCTAAACCAGACCTAAACCCAATCTTTTTTGGAAAGAGGGAAGAAACAGACACTTCATTTCTGTGCCTTAGATGCTCATGACCACAGCTCTTGTTTGTAAACCTGGCAGGCTCAGGCACATGGACCTTAAAGTTACAACAGCATTATGTGCAGAAAGCTGTCTCCATTCATTCTGAGGAATACCTAATTGTGTATCTTTGTTTTTTCAGCTTGGTACCCAGTAGATACAAAGAGTGTTAACACAGAAATGCAAAATGTTTGGGACATTGATGGAGAAATGAGAACCCAGAAGTCTTTTTCCCTCTGCCTCGAAGACTTTTTCAGGAAGGTAAATTCTCTGGGAAGGGCCAGAATTTAGGACCTAATCCATCTGTAATTGCAGATTAAAGCATTTTCATCAAGTAGGGGGTGAACTGGATCAGCCTTTGCTTAAGATGAGCTACATATATTTACTTGTGGCTTTCCCTCTCCTGAGCAATAGTCATCCCTAATAATCACTCCCCAGAGGACCCAAGCCCCACCAATCAAGGGACTGTACACACAATAAAAGGACTGTCTATAGGAGTTTAGTCTATCTAATGTACAGACAATCAGAGACTCAGCTGAATGCCAGCTGTATTTACTTAGCTGGTTTTTGTATCTCAAATGTACACAATATGTGTAATTTCTTTAAAAACCAGTTGCATATTAGGTGAAAATTGACTTAATAAATAAAATTGGTAAATATGTTTGAAATTCATCCACTCTCTGCTTTCTTACACTTAAATGGTTATTTAAAATAATAGCATATGATTAAAAATTGTTTTGGCTAAACCAAAATATCAGTTGTCCCAACCATTAAAATGTCCTGGCTGTGCTCCTAGGTGATGACAGTACTATATTTAGTCACTGAGTACCACCAGCTGTCTTGCTAACAGAAGTCTGGCATTTTCCTTAATTGAGAGATGCAGTATGTGTGAAATGATACCACTCACACTCACTCATGATAATACTAGCATGACCTAGTTGAAAGCTTTTGATTTTTTTTTTGCTTCTTTGTTCAGAAGAATAACAGTTGGTTCAGTACAATGTTAAAAACTGAAACCCATCCAAGGAGTTTATAAGGAATTCTCTGCAGATTATGATCTAGAAACCTCATTTTTCTGAGTCCCCTGGCAGGGAAGGGCAGGTGAAGGGGAAGAAATGGAAAAAGTAGCCGTCAGCATTTGACGATTGCCTTCCCAGTCATCCATATCTTGCAAGTTTGGGTGATGTTTTCTTTTTTTTTTTCCCCCCTGACTGAACACTGGGCCAGACATAGTTTAGGGTGTTACATTCTGGTGGACATTACTGCTTTCTGTCAGCCTTCTACCTTAAAAGCAATGGTATAACTAGAGATGGATGATGACTTTCATTGCTGAATAATTAGTCTGTACCAAAAATTGTAGTTTTGGATGAAACAAAATTATTTGCGAGTTCTGGTTTGAATTCCTAGTGTATACATTTCAGAGAGGAGCCAGTGGTCCCTTTCCCCACTGTCTCTCCAAGACTGCATTGCCTGGTAGGTAGGACAAACATCAGGTCGGAAACATAACTAAGAGCACCGCTTCCCACAAGAGCTCCTTGGTGCTGGAGTCTGGGTGACGGGTAACATAGCTCATTTATTCTCTCTCACTGACATGCTTCCACTCATGTCTGTAAATAAACATTCACTGAAGCAGCGACTAAATATCTGAAGTTGCCCTTGTCAAATGACCTAATCACCATCTTAAGAGACATGTATATTATTTTTTACCCAATAAATATTTAAGTTTTCACTGTTAAGTGGTCCAGCCACAGCAGAAGAGCCATGAGACCCCTGCCTCAACACACACTGCAGCTTAATGTGTATTTTCTGAACGGGGCAGCTTGTGGTTAAAATTCCACAAAGCGGGACCCAAGGTTTCCCACATATGATGTGAATGTCCAGCACTGGAGACCAAGGCACAGAAGGGAGGAACAGCTTTTATACCAGCTTTTCATGATTACCTCATTCCTCTTGTGAATCTGGCCCTTGGGGTTTTATTTATGATGTCCCAAAGTGAAACCAAATGATTCGAGGTGAATTAAAAGTTGCAAGCAGTCCAGAACTGCTTTTTCTTGATTCACTGAAAATGTTGAAAAGCCTTGGCTGGGGGAGCAGTCAACCACAGCATAGTCAAAAAATTGGAAGAATGGTGGTTGAACTTGAAACGTCCTCGTTCCCTGTGCCTGCTGCTGAAGGGCCAAGTGGAGCTGACATGTGCAGCCAACCATCCTTACTGAGAGTGTGATGGCTTGTGAATGGACAAAATGAATATTTAATAGTATTTATAGGCACTGTGGGCAGGTGAGGAGGCTGAACCTGAGCCTGCAATTCAGAGCTGTGAATTCGGTTCCCAGCTGGGCCACAGTGTTTCTGTGCAACCTCCTGTGAGTTGTTTACTCCCTGAATGTGCAGATGCAAATTCTTGTAGGTCTTTGAGAGGTTTCCCTGCTTCTGCCAATGGGCTATACCAGCTGGAGGTCTGGGCCCTGACACCTCATGCCCCTCAGCATAACAGGATGGGTAATTCTTCCCTAGACCTTGAGGGCCTTGGACCCATGATAAAGTCATTCATGGGTGCCTATTGTTATGGGCTCATAAAGACCTAAAAAAAACAGAATGAGTAAAACAAATGACATGGGAACAACTTAAGCAGCAATTTATTGTATTGTACATAGCAATTTGTTGTGTACTATATCACACTGCCATCATGGGCTTTTAAAATCTTTAAACACAGGATGTTTCCCTGTTCTCACACACTTGATGTTTCCTCCAAATGGGGAACTCCTGGGGTGTACAGGAGATCAGCAGTTCACATTTTCATTGTTCTGCAAGCTCACATTTTTCAGGAGTGAAAGACTGAAGCTGTGACTTCTTGCTTCAAAGGTGATTAAGAAGACAGCTGAGCCTGTACTACTTAGCTGGTCAGAACTTCTCGCCATGTACTAAGTGTGAAATACACTTGAAAATTGAGATTTTAATTAAAGATCAGTGTTCTTACCTGACATCACTGGAGGGTCACTGAGCAGCACAAGAATGCAAATTAATTCTGGCCTCCTTCAGCAGTGGTTAACAAGCCAAAGGAGATTATAACGTCTCACAGAAAGCCCAAAGAGCTGAATAGGAAACATACTGTGTTTCCCAGCCTGCCAGTAAGAAAAGATCATCAGATCTGGTTTTCTACTTTTCTGTTCCACGCTTGTGTCTGCCATGGGGAAATATCTGGAAGGGATGAGCAGGCTCTCAGTCACTGTTCAAGTACTTTGCTTTTCATAAAAACATGAAGCAGAAGTGTTTTGTTTTCCATTGCATTTCACAGCTTCTGCACGTTAAATGCCTTCAGATTCCTGCAGAGAGCTAAATCTGGTGTGCAGGCTGCAGCAGGTAAACAAGGTATATCTTAATGAACTGCCAAGTAATAATATGAGGGAACTTTTTAACACAGCTTTACTTTCATTACTCATTCCAAACTCCATGACTGCCCCTATAGCTTCTAAGCCCTGAAAAAAAATCCAGTGTTTGTCCCTGTGATTCTTGATGCAACACGGCTAAGAGGCAGGGAGGCACAAACCTGAACATAATTTAGTGTAGCTGAGTCACAAGCCTTTACAAAAAGACTGGGTTAATTATGTTTTAATTTATTTTTTTTTTAAGGGAAAAGAGAAAATGCTGCAGATCTACATTTAATTAGAGATGTTTGGTTTCAAGAATATGCCCAGCAGGGTGGCATTTAGTAGCAGCGCCATCTCTTCTGGCAGTAGCTTGTCAGACTAGGGGCGCCCAGTTCTACCTGCTGTTCAAACACAGTCTGAGAAGTAGGTTCTTCCCAGAATATTTTAGGATCTCAAAATAAAATGTGACAGGTTGGTGCAAGTAAACAAAGAGGGCTTGAAAGGGAGAAACAGGGAAAAGGACGGTCATATGGCAGGAGAGCTTGGCTAAGTGTGACTTGGGCACATGGTCTTTTAAGAAGAGAATGAAGAGAACCTAATAATATCAGTGGGCCCCTTCCATCAGCTGGTAGTATGGCGCAGACTGTGGTAGTAAAGGGTCTTGAAAACTGACCCAAAGGAAAAGACAGAATCCCAGAATCGTGGGATGGTTGAGGTTGGAAAGTATCTCTGGAGGTCAACTGGTCCAACTTCCTCCTGTTCAGGCAAGGCCACCTTGAGCCAGTTGCCCAGGACTATGTCCAGATGGGTTTTGAATATCGCCAAGGAAGGAGACTGCAGGGCCTCCGTGGGCAACCTGTGGCAATGCTCGATCACCCTCAAAGAAAAAAAAGTGAGGTTTTCCTAATGTTCAGAGGGAACCTCTGGTGGTTCAGGTTGTTTCAGGCTCTCTGGTCCTGTCAGTGGGCACCACTGAAAAGAGCCCATCTCCATTCATTGATGCCTGACAGGCAACCAGGAAGAAGTAGCATGTTCTCTAGGAAATGGTTTTACTCATAGATTACAAGACTCCAGATTTCTGTGTTCACAAAGCATGAGATGGACAACTTCATAAAATTCTTACCAGGTTACTCACAAAGCCCAGCATTTAAGAAACAACAGGTCAGCTCCAGACACTCTTACGTGATGACCTTGTTTGAAAAGCAAACAGAAAAATCGGAGACACCATATCCAATATCTTACCTCACGATAAACCAGGGGCTGCATGTTCCATTTGAAACTGCTTAGGATTTCTAGCAGGATCACTTGTAATGCCACACTAGCACTTCATGTTTCAACCTAGCTTCTTTCTAAATCAGTCACATATTCCTGCTCCAGAAATCCAAGTTTTCATTTTGAGCATATTAAAAACATCAGCATAAATAATGGTAAAGGAAAATGTCAGGTAGCCATTGTAAGTTCTCTAACGTTGCAAATGGTGTGAAAACAACACCTTTGATATATGTGACCTGTTCTCATTCCTCTCAATTCACTATTAACAATGGAATAGTAATTACAGGCATAATGTTACTCAATACATCAACATTTTAATCTGTTTCACAGGTCATTTCTGTGAAAACATCACCAGCTGATGGATGCAGTAGCAGATGCAACAGGCAGATTGCTGTTGTCACTGACGCTGTCTATCTCAAGCATTGTTTGCCGAAGTATAAATTACTTAGCAGAAGGAAAATATTCTCCAGGTTTTGCCCTGAAGATATCAGCTGCCTTCTATTCCCAAAAATCACAACCAGGTTACATATCTGTGTCTCTCAACCTACTGGTTCTCCCAAGACTGTTTCCACAGGGCATCCACAGTACAAAATTGAGCGATACCAGATTGACCAGCTGTCCAACAACTATTTAGTGCTGATTATATTGTTCCAAGTTCACTCCCATCCAGCTGATGTCACCTGGCCCTGGGTTATTTGCTGACTCACAAAGATCTGTTTCTTAATAGGCAATGAAAATAGTTGCTAGCAATGTATCAGTCAAGTAGACCTGCACACCAAAACATCTGTATTATGCTCTCAACACAGGGGCCAGATGTCTAATACTATATACTAAAGGAGAAAATTGGGGTTGTGGTTTTTCTCCCCTTATATGAAGCCCTAACTTAAAACAATGAGGATCTGGTGGAATTTGCAAAAGAGCTCTGTGGAGCTGACAGACTGTCATGGGTGCTGTTTTAGGCAATGCAAATCCCAGAAGGGTTTGCAACATCTGAAGTCACCTGAAAACCTTTAAAGACCTGAATCTCAACACTTGGAAGGTACATTTCTGAAAGGTGTGTTTCCTGAGACGACTGTCATCCAATTCAAATGGCCACAAACCGCAAAAGATGAAAATTGATGCTCCCAAGCCTTTGAGAGCGGGAAGGAAATGATCAGAGGGCTGCAGGATGAAGCAGCACCTAATCATCTCCTAGTTGTCTTCCAGCTTCAGAAACCCTACTGTGAAGAGGCTCTGAGTAAGAAATAGGGCAGGAGCAAAAGACAAATTACTGTTTGGCATAGTCCTCCATCACGTCAGAAATTGGATAGCTGACTGTAATGAACGATGCCAGAAATTGCTTTCAGCCTGCATCTTTTCCAAACACAGTGACTGTGCAAACAGCCCAGCCACATTTCTGTGAAGCATGGGCTTACAGGGACTGAGGTGATATATCTGAAAGACCAGGGCTGGCACCTGTGGTAGGGAAGCCAAGGTTTGTCTAGTTTAGAGGCTTTGTGTGAACCTGAGTATGTTAATCCCTCTCTAACCAAAACCAGTTCATGTTGTAGCTTTTACAAGTGTTTTTTCCCCTTTTCCATGTTCTACAATTGGGGGTGGGTGGGTGGGGAGGGGAAAGCCAGTTCAGTTAAGCATTTTTTTCTGGCTTTGCTCTTTCTTGACTAAGATAAGCACGAACGAGTAAGGCAAGCACAGTAAATCACATGACATTGTTTTCAATAACTGACGCAGAAGCCACAAAAATAAACAAACAAACAAACAAATAAATCTGAAAATACAGAAGGTTCCATTTATAAAAGTGTAAGCCTCATTTGCACTGTTCATTCCTTACTTCCATATGCAAATTGCAGTGGGATGTCTTAAATATTTCCTGTGCCTATTTATCTTATGATATTTCCATGGATCTAGCCTCTATTTTCCCCTCTGAGACACACCAAGTGCTGTGGCTGGACAGCCCAGCTGGGATACAGCTGTGTCCTCTCCAGCTTGGATGAGCTATAAACGTTTTCTTTTGTGCTAACATTGTGACATTGCCCACTGCTTTGGTTTCTTGAATGTTGGTGGTTAATAGGCAGGTCCCAAATCCCCAAAACTGCTCTTTTTAGTCAACCATTACTATCCTTTTGTATCAGCAGTTTCTAATTAAACAGCACCGTACCAGAGGACCTAAAGATCATTAAAGGTGCACTCAGGGTGTCCAAGAATAGAAACACAATGCAGGTGTTGTTCCCTCAGTGCCTTTTCAAAACGGACCCATCAGTCCCCTCATTGATTAGCAATTGTGCTAAATGTCTTATAAAAGTCTGACCCCAGCGTTGCTAATACCTTCGGTCAGCCAAATAAATTCTTCCAAACTTTCACAGTGGAAAAAGCCTTCTATTTTATGATTTTATAACCCTGTCATTAGCAATCTTTGAAACAGCATTCCACCCCCAGGTTGCGTTCTGTGGTTATGAACTTCATTTGATCACTGCCCCATCAATTTGACATTAACTGCTACGATTTACAACTGCTCTGGCTTTCTACCTATTATTGTCGTACCTCTGCAAGTGCAAAAAAACTGCTGCCCAGGGGAAGTCTGAAAGAATGCAATGTCTTGTTAAAACCTGAAAGGGCAAGGGGAGTGGGGGAGAGAACCTCCTAGAAGAGAAAACCAAAGGTTTGATAATGAATAATGCTTCCTTCTCTGCTGTGAACACGGGTGACCTGGCATGTAGACCACAGCAAAGTAGTGAATAATTCACTGAGAGAGTCATAGACCTCCTGGTAGACCACAGCATTGCTTTGTCTCACAAATATGTTCTCCCACAGAATGGGGCTCGACAGGATGTTTCAGTCTACAAATGTTTAAACAAAAGGCGGGTGGGACGGGGTGTGCAAGGGGAGTACCGTGCATGGAGCAGGCCAGCCCGCATGACTCTTTTTCTATTAGCAGTTGATTGATAATTCTACAGGCGCTGTACGTAAGGGCAATGGAGAGAAGAATGGCTTTGGTGGAGCTGAGGCATACAGCTCATATCCGATTTTTAACCCAGACAAGAAACCAATTCCACCCTCAGACATTTAAGCAACATTAATTGTCTGAGCTGAAGCCACAGGAGCGTGGACATTTTGAGCAGCAGCTGGAATCCAGGCTGATTTCCTGACCTTTGTGCTCGTAAAAGGAAAAGCATCCAAAGGAGCTATTGGGTCTGGAATATGGTTCCAGTTTCCATGTCCGTTGCTTGCTTTGCTCTTGTGGGTTTCTCAGCCTGAGAAACAAATCTGAGGCCAGGTTGTTTCTGGTTTAGATTGTAAAAGGAAAAAGACTCTCAAGTCACTGAACACTATTCAGGCTCTACCTCCTTCTGCCTCTGAGCACAGGACTGTGAATACTGCCTGGGTCCTGAGGGCTGTGCTGGGGACAGGGCAGCAATGCAAAACCCCCCAGATGCCAGCTCTGATCTGGGTTTCAGTCGAGTTTGGGAATAAAGCTATGAGGTATTATTCGTTAACTTGCATATCAAACTCTTTATAGAAGCTTTTTGCCGTTTCTCTTTTGTTTTTCCATTTTTGTAGCCAGAAACATTTTGAGACTAATCTCATGATATATCCGAAGTTTAAATTGTTTGGTCTGATGGGGCTTCTGAGTAAGTCACTTCTATATCCAGACCCTCTCATGTTACCTTACTCACACTAAAAGAGATCTTTTCAAGAGATCCAGCATGTAAGATAGATAATGTCTAGCCTGTGACTTTCTTCTCTTTATCCAGGCGAACTGGGCTATTCTCAGGCTTGGTGAATTGCAGAGGAATCAAGTAGCTATTCCTCAGTTCTTCCTCCTGATCATCCCCCTGCTTTGCACATCTTCTTTAGATCTGTTTTTCTAACATACCAGGCAGTGGCTGTCCTCTCTGGTGAAGGACTTGTCTGATCTGCCAGCTCACAGGCCAGGAGGAGGACACCCAGATGCAAAGATTTTCACTTCGGACCTTGTCCTTTGGGCATGGGGCAGTGAGGCAGAGGACATGAGCTATACCTGTGACTTGGCAACTGCTGTCTCTGGCTCAGGAGGTCACCAGGCAGAAGAAAGTCTGTAGGTTGGCACCATGCTTCAGAAGTGAGGAGGATAGCATCCTCAGTGCATGGGAGGGGGAGGCAGGGGCCAAATGCAGGATTTGTGTGCTGAGCATGGAGCCTCCAAGGGAAGGAAATCACATCTCGAGTGAGATGTTGCCTTTCAGTCCCCTTCCCTCTAGGCAGTCTTTCCTCAACACCACTGCATTGAGTGATGCTCAGTATGACTCAGTTCCACTCAGCATCGCGCCACAGAGGAAAAGAGACACTGCTGTTGTGATTCTGTGTCAAAAGGCTTTTTGGCTTGATAACTGCAGATCATGGACTGATAAGAGTGGGAAAATTCGTTCTGAAAATGGCTTTCCAGTCCATGCAGTTCTGCACATTCCTACAGGAGTCTCTTTACAGAAATGCTCACAGTAACCTGATTTTACAACTGACCAGAGAATTATTTTAACTGTTTTCCAAAGGGATAATGTTCTTGATTTTCACTGTATACTGCAAATTTGTCTAAAAGTTTCATTTTAAAAATTAAGCCATTTTGGTGCAAGTGACTGCAGAAAGGGGGATATTCCACCTTTTTTATGGTGTTTTTAACGCTCAGATCAGACTGGTTCTTCTCCTACTTAGCAAAGCCATAAATGCTTTATAATATCTGATTTCTTTTTCCCAGATTCTCAAACTAATTTAGTCATATTTTGAACTGTTTTAAAGGGATTTTAGAAGCTACACCTAATATTTACAAGCTTCCACTGTAATCTTATTATTTTTCCAACCATCAAAGTCACATGGTCTCCTGCAAATTGGCTCATGGAACACCACTTCCTCAGTATCTTTTCTATTATTTCCATCTATTAGATACTACCCTCAAGCTGAGAGGAAACTTTAAAGTCACTAAAGTCACACAACTAAAGAATCTTTGTTTATTATTTGGAAAAGCTTGGATGTATTTCCTTTGACCAGATTTTACTGAGTATGACTGGAGAGCTAAATGTCCCTGTTGTTTCTAGTAAATAACCTTTAAAATACAATTTTATAACCCATGGTAGGTAAGAGCAGATACACTGCTACTGGTATCAAAAGAGCCCTCACATTTTCCCAATCGATGGATGTCTGGAAACTTCTACAAGAATTTTATCTGAGAACAGACTTACTTATTGTTCAGCTTCCAACAGCAGGACTCACAGGCAGGATCCTGCTGCTCACTGTCTCCTGTTTTCCTGTTTTCTGGAGGGGTCTGGGTTGGGGCCCAGCTCCCACTGAAATCCAGAGGAGCCAGGAGCACTCAGGGCCTTCAGGAGGCTGAGTCCATGGTTTTCAAGGACATTTTCAACAATCTGACCACACCAATAGGATAAGAGAGTTGCAATCCCATTTCAAGCAGAAGTGCTCTGAGAGACACTGCACAACACCTTCTGCAGATTTTAATAGGTGTCTCGCCTCCTTCAGGAGAGACCATTACCAGCACCGTACAACTCCAGTGGTTACCGCGCTGAAAATTTTAAATCTGCTTCTTTGTCAAGGTGTTGCCCCTGCTGTGCAGGCATCACTCTCTATCACTGACCTGTTAATGACACTCTCTCTATTGACAGTAAAGTTCAGGCTCTGCTCCCATGGTGCACAGTGAGAACTGCTTTCCTTCTGCAGTTACGCCTCAAAAACAAGACTGACAGAATCTAACCCTTTGCCCCATAAAAATTGCATGTTGTTCCGAAAGTCAAAATGCAAATAATTCATGAATTTTGTAAACATCTCTAAGGGAAGAGAAAAATGGTAGGCAGAATTGGAGTCTGCTATTTTTACCCATGTGCCTAGTTGATTACATGTCATTCTTCTCACACAGAACTAAGTATCTTAAATGCAAATAGCCAGAGGTTGTTGTATGTTTTTGCCCTTTCCACAGCTGTTCATTAAAAAGCTCAATAGCAGCTGACAGCAGGTGAATATGTGGATGATGGGCCATGGATATATTCTGTTAAATAGAATGAATAAACCATTAAATGATCTGATTTCTTGATATGCCTGAATGCAAGCTGCATCTACAAGCAAAGCAACATTAAATTCTGTATAGCAAGTCCCTCTTGTATTTTGCAGCACATCAGTCATGTAAATTTTATGCTATAATCTTTCAAGCAATTATAACCTCTATTTATTTTTAATGATATAGAGTATCCCTTTTCTTTTAGTTCTAGACAATTGAAATAAGGACAGATGAACCTGGAATATTAGACTAGTTACATCTGGCTCATTTTGTAAACCCTATTTGGTGTGTTATATAACTTGTTTGACCTGAGTAAGAATGAGTGACAACGCATCTTCTGGTTTTGAGAATCAGTATATTTGAAATTCTATAACACACTAATTTAGCCATATGTCTGTATGACATTGCTATCATGGGATTTGAGAATGATTTGAAGACTGCCTTTACAGAGTCAATGCGTATCTCATGTATGTAGCATATGTGTATGGATACAACATAGATATAATTTGCACATTTTAGGCAAAAGGAATTAAATCACAGAATCACAGAATGGTTTTGTTTGGAAGGGACCTTAAAGATCATCTCATTCCAACTCCCCTGACATGGACCAGGGACACCTTCCACTAGACCAGGTTGCTCAAAGCCTCATCCAGCCTGGCCTTGAACATTTCCAGGGATGGGGCTTCCACAACTTCTCTGGGCAACCTGTTCCAGTGCTTCTCCACCCTCTCCATGAAGAATTTCTTCCTGATGTCCAATCTAAATCTATGCTCTTTTAATTTAACCCCATTACACCTTGTCCTGTCACTACAGGCCCTTCTAAAAAGTCCCTTCCCAGCTTCCTTGTAGGCCCCTTCAGGTACTGGAAGGCTGCAATAAGGTCTCCCTGGAGCCTTCTCTTCTCCAGGCTGAACAAGCCCAACTCTCTCAGCCTTTCATCATGGCAGAGGGCTCCAGCCCTCTGAGCATCTTCATGGCCCTCCTCTGGTTCACCCCAAACAGTCGATATCCTCCTTATGTTGAGGGCCCCAGAACTGGATGCAGTACTCCAAGTGGGGTCTCACCAGAGCAGAGTAGAGGGGCAGAATCACTTCCCTCAACCTGCTGGCCACACTTCTCTGGATACAGCCCAGGATACGGTTGGCTTTCTGGGCTGCCAGCGCACACTGCCACGTCATGTTGAGATTCTCATTAACCAACACCTCCAAGTCCTTCTCCTTAAGGCTGCTCTCAGGCCATTCTCTGTCCCACCTAAAAGATGAAATAAATTATAAAATTAGTCCTAAAGCATCATCTCCAAAAAATAACCACAATATTTTGACCACTTTCTGACCAGTTCCGGATTCAGAAGCGTCTCTCTTCAACTTACAAGTTTCTATATTCTGTAAGAAGTATTTTTTCAGATGTAGCTCTGCTTTCCCTATTTGCTCAAGAACAATAACTCTGGGAATGCAGGCCTTCCAACTCCTTCCACGGCACACCATCATACAGGCGTGACCCTCTGCCAGCCCAAAGGCTATTTGACCTCGTCTATGAGCGTGTGGGTTTTCAGAATGACAAGCATATCAGGGCATTCCATTGTATGAGGAAGAATAAAGAGGGAGAAATATAGGACCAGGCTGGGTTGGCAACTCCACCTGAGGGATGATATCACTGCACAGTTGTTGGTCTACCTCCAAATGCGGGACTGGGAAAAAAAACAGTGGCCAAGGAGCATTAAAAATTTAACCATCCCAACCTTCAGGGGCTCTTGTGCCTCATTGCTCACTCTCCCTTCCCATCTTGCTTACACAGCAAAGTTTTTGTCTGGGCTCCAAAACCTGGGGAGAAGCCTCGCCACCTTCACAGAGGCCAGCGTGGCATTAGTCATTCTAGGAGCTGCAGGAGAAGACATCCATCTTGGATTAGTAATGCCTGCCTCTGAGACACTTGCATTAGTATTGTGAAAAACAGGATGAACTGCAAAAGTGAGCAACTCCAATAGCATTAGGGGTCAGGCAGAGCAGAGTGTATGTGTACGTACGTGATATAACTGGGAGATTTGATGTTCCTTCCTTGTGTGCAAGCAGAAAGCAGTGTGAACATTTTGCCCTTCAATTCAGTAAAGCTCAGATACAGCAAGATTTACTAAAATCAAAAGTGTAGGGCCTAATGAATCACAAGCTCTAGTAAACCAGAGATATCTTATCCCACAGGCCCACATGAAAGTCAGACTCCAACTCTCCATAGCCCACTGCTATTATATTTTGTGTGGAATTAGGTTGCGTTGTTCAGCCGGCCTAATGCTGTTTATTTGCAGCCAACTGTGGACCGAGAGCAGGAGAGAGATTTAGTTCATTTCAAACCTTTGTTTTCTGCCAGCTTCTGGAAAGATGCTGTGTGCTCTATATTTGGAGTTTTCTTTCTTTATGAAATTCTTGTTACCAGCTTCTGGGGAGCTCTTTTTGTTCCAGTCGCACTGCTGCAGTTAGGCCACAATTTTGACCTAATATGCTTTCAAGGACAGCTGTGGTATTTCTTTTTGACAGTTGAAAGCCATGAAAAAGTTACCTGAGGAATTGTCATAGGTTTAAAGGCATGGATTTTGCTATTAACAGAATTAAAGAAGCCTGGCAGCAGAAGCATTTAAAATATGGTGATAACAAGAGCTGAACAGGAAGGGCAAAAAGAAAACATAACATGTAGGCTACAACATTAACTGGATAAGATTTATATATTGAAACATATTTTAGTGATGTACAGACAAGTTGCATTAAAATAAAAAGCAGATATAAAACCATCTAGCTCTATACAATACTATAGATTTGTGCATGTAAGGACTATCATAAAAAATGTACATTGAAGTAAACCCCATTGAACAGACCAGAAAACAAAGAGCAGCCCTGTCAGCATACCAAGTTTCAGTAAGATTAATCTGTGTTGTAAGTGTTGTTCTGATGTATCTCTCTGCACTCATCCATCATCTCCCACCATGAAGCCAACATGAGCTTGTGGCCTTTTACTGCCTAAGGCAAACTGGTGTATGTGTGCTTGTGCTTGTAAATATAGGTTATTTGTCCAGTCCCCCAGCCAACAGTCCTCACGCAGTTCATAGCCAGCAGGACATTTTGTTGTCCCCTCACTGGGAATATCCAGGCCTTCTACTCTCATGTTGACCCCAACTAACTTCAGCTGTTAAGAAAATGGTCTTTGAGCATCCCATACTGAAATCGATGGGAAAAAGTGAGCACTTCCAATTTCAGAAAGTATTTTAGACACTAATTTTAAAAACTATGGAAGAGTCTATGTTAACTACAGCAGAAGCCTGCATGCCTAGCTCGAGCTAGGCACTAATTTGTACATGGTTAACATTAAGTAAAGGAATTTGGTGCTTAGAAAGGCCCATCCAAACCCCACCGCACACATGAGTAGCTGCTACAGCCCACCAGAACCTGTCCACAGCCCAAGTACTTGTTGAACCAGGGCTTGAAAACCACCAGAGGCTCACCAGCAATTTGTTCTCTCTCTCTCTTTGGCTCACACTGGCTATGCTTTGAAATTAGTTTAAATTTTCATAAGAATGGTAATTCATATGATATCCAAGCCCTTATATGCAGCACTAGTCTCAGCTTACAATTCCCCTGGTCTACCTGGACAGAGACTAGAGTATGCCCCATATCCACTGCAGAGACAAGGGAGAAGTGGAAATTCTCAGGCCCCTGTCCCTGTGTGATGCCATCTTCTTCCTCCCTCCCCACATTTCCTCTGGTGTCATCTCTGATGTCATTACTAGAACAGAGCAGAGCTAGCACATATCTCACAGGAATGTTGTGTGCATTAATTAATAAATGCTCGTAAAATGCTTGGAAACCTTCAGGCTGAAAAAAATGTATAAAAACTTCCCTATAAATATTGTTCTTATTTTCTGTATTCAGATACTATGTCTCCAGAGGTCTCCACAACTGTAAAGTAGGTCAAAATTTGGCTCTTAATAAGCTGCGTTGGGAACTGTGAAATTTTCCTCCAGACACGATTTTGTAGTGCTTATATTTAGAAACATGAGACCTGCTTCCCAGCACCCAAACGCTGCTGAGCAACAGCTGAGGATAGCAAGAGAGAGACCAGAAGATGTCCTCTGCGCACCCAGGCAAGGCACATTTGCAAGCCAAATGTTGACCTCGAAGTGTCAACCCATCCCGTGATAATGCTTACCTGGGTTTCCATGGGCTTCTACGGTTTCATCACTTGGGTCCCAAACAAAAGACATCCATACAATATATCATTTGCATTAAACTCTTCCTTTTGGATGAACCATGATAAGCCAAGTGGATGGACACATTCGATTCATGCCATCTAACCAGGGAGAAAACGGACTATTAAGTCACTCCATATGTACCAACTGGAAGGGCATCAACCCCTAAAAGAAATAAGTGGCATTATGCTTTTCATTTCCATTCTGTAGGAGCAGACACAGCTGAGATGTAGGGTGTTTCCTGAGGTTAATGATAACCTGAGGTTAATGGTTTCTGGCTGAACTTTAGGCCCTCGGCTCCCCCTAACCTGTCATTAATCCCCAGGAAATGCCTGAAACCAAGCGTATTATTTAAATCTGGCAGCAATTAATTTATCTCTGGACCTTACAGATGCTCATATTAAATTAAAAAGAGGATGATTTATGGAGACCGCCAATAATGTCCAGATTTAAGTAAAGATAGATGTTATCCTTAATATTTAAAATTCAAGTTTCCTTTTTCACTGAATCATTGACTGTCAGCTGTATTAAAGGTTTTTATTTAATTATTCTAGCAAATAGGATTTTTTCCTTAATTATTCCTTTTAAAAGACACTTTATCTTGTATATCCTGCCAGCTGCATCAAGATTTTATCTTTTTTCCTCTTTAGGAGTGTTTCATGAACATTGTTCACTGTTGCAACTGAATCAGAAAATAAATTTATTTTTAGCAACTTAGTTTAAAAAGAAGCAATCAGAACAAAAACAGTGGCATGTGTAAAAAATAAGAAATATCTTCTCACTCAGCAGTGAATCTACAAGGCTCAGACAAAATAGCAGCTGTGATTTTATTTCCACATATTAAGAAGATAGGCCAGGAACACGGTATAAAGTTATCAGTTTCTGGAGAGTCCGGAGGTGAAGCTGTACATTGGTTTCTATTCTCAGTTTATCTCCGATTTCTAGGCTGAGGCTGCCAACAGTGTGCACACTCTATTTAAGCTTCTGAAGCCTTAGCAGAGCTCTCAGTGATGTGGTTACACCGTAGGTTTTGGCCACTAAATCAGAGACACATGCACCAGTACAGTTGGCTCCGTAAATGCAAGGAGCAGCCATAAATCCATTGAAACTAATCCGTGTACCAACTGAAATAAAATCCTTAATCTTGCCTCCTTTCTGTTGTTCAGCTTTCACTTTCAAGTCTTATCACAGCATAGTGCCATTAGCTCTGCAGATAAAATGGAGTCTTCCAGACTCCTTAAAATCTGAACTTCTGCTGTAAGAACAGCTTAACAAAAATATTCTAGACCTTCTGAGTTAAACGTGAGCTGCAAGGGGACAACAATCAGAGCTGTGGATTTTTTTCCTTCTTTGCAGAGAATTCATTTGGTAATATTTTTTATGATAAGATAGTTACTGAAAAACTGCACGTTATGCTTTAATATTTCTGTAAACTGATTAAAGCAATTCCCCACAGAAAAATTACTGCCTGCATTGCAATATGAGCTGTACTGATACGCAGTATTATTCCACTCTTAGAGAATAACAGGAACAATCTGACATGTGTATATGCGGTCACACATCTGGCTTTGTGCACCATTAGCACTCCCTTTCCTGAAATCAGTATCTCCTGAATATTTTTTTCTTAACAGCCTTTTCTCACACGCTGGTTCTGCTGCCCCTCAGCTGTTTCTGGCATAACCCACCCGTGGAGAAGACGACGGGGCAGGTGCACTGGTCGAGATGTTCCGGTGAGGCTTCTCCTCACCAAAGTGGGTCTCAGCCCCAGCTCTTCTTCCTCTGAAGGTGTTCCTAGCCCTGGTGACACCAGACCGTACATGCGGGGAGCACACGTACACTGCTGTACACATGTCCGTGAATACTGCCATGAACATTTTCGCGTGAGAACTGGACAACAGCCTCCTCTGACACATGGCTCCTTCATGTTTGAAGAAAATTATCTTTCTCAAGATTCAGTGCTGAAAGTGTTCAGAAATGCTTTTTTAACCTTTTTTTTTTAGAAGCTTAGTTTCATACAGTAGAACTTCAGCATCTCTTTTTATTACAATATTTTTTCCCCTTCATTGTGAAAATATCACTATACTTGTTCCAGCCCCAGACCTTGCCCCATTTAATAACTACTTAAAATACTTATTTTGCAAGATAATATTCTAATTGCTACAAATGGCTGCAAAATCCCAGCCAGGAAAGGTACGGACAGTGCTTGCCATGGTTGTACCTTCCTCTTTCCTGCACAGTCATGTACAGCGCACATTTCTTTCAGGATCCAATCGAGCAGCTAATTAGCTCGTCCGTGCACTGGAACCTCCTGTTCCAGCTGATACAAGCAGTTCAGGGGTTTTTTTCTCTTGGAGCAGTCAAAATGTTTTAACTGTGACTGAATAAGTGAAGTGCCCACACATTTTAGTGAGCTAAGACCCCTGTATTTCTAGTGTTCCTCTAATCACCTAGGGCCCAATCTGTATCCTACACCATTTGGGAAGGACTTTGCTATCAATTTCACTGATCCTTGATGTGAAAGATGTAGAACGTGCTATCATGCATGTTTTCTAGAGATATCTTTCTGGCAAGAGTCAAATTCAATGATGTTTACATACTGTTTGGTAAATGAATATCAAGGAACAAGAAACCAAATATCAAGCTACGGCTACATTTCTTATGCTTTCCTGATTTTCTGCTTTCTGGTTTACCTAAATCCTCTAAATATGAGCTACTGAATCAGCATTTTGTGTGTTCAGATGTAATTATAGCTGTTCAGAGCACAAGGATTCCATTTTGCTGTAAATTTCAAGGTTTCAGAATTTGCTTTCACTATTCAGATGAATGAAAATAAGCCCCTCAAACATTTTTTCAAATGGAAATTGTTATGAAACGTCTGTTTCTGGATAGAAAACCTGATCTTTTCAGTGTAAGTTCTTTCTCCTCTGGATGTAACTGACAAGGGAACCTCAGGCAAAAATTTTCTCAAGAAATATTTGTCAAAACTGATATGTTGATACAACATTTTGGCTTTGATGAAGTGGCATATTTCATTTCACTGAAAATATTCTGAGCAAATCCAGATGTGATTGACGTATTTAAGCTAAGAAAATGACTCATTGTGAGACTCTGAATAAACCAATAAAATAGCAAATTAATACATGAGAGAGTCTGAATAAACCAATATAATAATAGAGTAATGCAATGTTCTTCAAATCAACAGCATTCAATCTGAACTCTTGTCTTTATGTATGTGATAAATTCATAAAATATAAACAAATTCGTGTAGCAGAAAGGAAGTTTATGTCCATTCAGTATCATCTCCTGGATAATATGGGCCATTTCCTTTGGAATCCCAAAGTCATAGGAAAGTAAGGTCTGAATCCAACTTTCTCCCATCCTGAAGAACTAATGGACATAGAACACGTCTGAAAAAATTTTGTGTAACATGTTCTTAAAATTTTCTAATAGAAGAGAGTTTACAACTTCCCCAGACAGCCAACCCTGTATAATCAGGATAAGCTGATCATTAAAAATGTTTTCCTACCACCTAACCTACATTGTCTTGATGAAACCTCAGCTAATTAGTTTAAACCAAAATTTACTGTAGAGGACAATTGATCATTGTCCTCAACTGTAACAGTTCCAGGTATATTTCATATATAGTGAAACTTTTCAAGGTCCCCACTTGGTATTCCGTTTTCTTAAAATAATAAAGCATTTCTTGAAATGTTTGTCAATTATTACCTGCAGTTTTGAAACTTGTCCTTTTGAAGAGAAGAGCAAATTAACTACACTTTTGAAATTATTTCAGAAAAATATTTGTATATCCTGATTAGTAATTTCAATACTTACATAAGCATATATTCTAGTATTCAGGTTGTATTTTCTCTGTCAGGTTCAGCTACTACAACACCTTTAGATAGGGGCCCCAACCTCCATTTCAATAAGAGGAAGGTAGTCAAATTGTCCACCAGTTCACCTCCTCTGACTGTCATAATGTTACCTGGTAGTAAGTGGAGCTCTGGCCACCACCATGCAAGCCTTTGCCCAGCCCCCAGATGCAGAAAATGTAGGGTGACTAACTTCTTGTGAACTTCACACTTATCAAGGATTGGAAATCCCTGCCTGAACTAGAGCTTTGAGTATCGGCTGTGGAATTTCCCGAGCCATCTGACAAAGTGCAGGCATCACATCAAGAGCTCCTGCCAAGCCATAGCAGTCATCCAAATGCCATTTCCTTCTTAGTGTGTCAAGAAGATTGGTGTGTTATCAGCCCAAACCAGAATTAAACCACAGAGACGCAGAGCAGAAGAGCGACCATGAAAGCAACATGCTCAAGTTTCACTGTGAACAGAAAAGGCAGGACAAATAATCATTGGTTTTGTTTTCAAAACCAGAAAAAACAAGACTTGCCACATTAATTTTATCTCAGAACCTATAAACAGAAAATGTGGCTGGGCCTTAAAAAGGCTCTACTGCAGTCAATCAAGAAGATAACTTTCATAATTAATTTGGGATGTTTGCCTAATTAATATAATTGCAGTATCTATTTGATCCAGAATTGATGTAATTTGAGAGGGGTTTGAGCACCAATAGGAAATAAAGCCTGATTCTTAGCCATTTCTCTCGGGAACAGGCTGTCCAAGACCACATAGATCAGAAAATCTGAGTCTTACGCTTTTCTCCTCAAGAAGACTCCCAGGGACAATGGAAACATATGAGGTTTCATATCAGGTCATTAAATTGTCATGATTTGCCCTTTGATTTAATTAAAATCTTCTTATTTATGCAGACTTCTGTGCTGCAAGCTGAAATGTAAATGAATGATAAGAATGGTTTAATATAACATCTGCAATAGAAAAGACAATTCTATATTTCTTCTTACCTGAGAAGCTAAAAATTGATAACGTATTTCTAACTCCACACAGTCATCACTTCTCAGTGCTTGGAATAAGTGCTTTCTTTAGAAAACTTGAAAACATAATTTATAGTTCTTGTATTACAGCTATTTCCTAAAAAATCTCTTTTTCTATCCACCAAATGTTGTTTAAAATGCTATGCAGTTTAAGGGACTGAACAACATCATACATATCATTTTGATAGTTTCATATTTCACCTAAGCACAAAAGCCGAAGGATGTTGATCATAATTCAATATCTTTCTTTTTTATTTCTTTGGTGAATAAGAAAACACTTAGTCCCATGGCTATAATCCACTTTTTAATACACCACTAATGATTTATTATAGGTGTCTCTCAGGAAGAAGAAGAAGATTCTTCTGCATTCTTCCTCTGCTTACTTCAGCAATCTAATTGGACATTTTATTTTATTTCCACTGATACCACTAAGTTCTAAAGTCTACAGAAAACATGTGTATTCGTTGATACCACTGGAAACTAACATTCAACACAGATGTTTGCATTCTGCACATTTGCACTCCCCATATGTATTCTGTTTTTAAAATCTCTGCTTAGTGTAGATGGCAACCTACTCAATTACTCTCAGAGTATTTTGCTCTTCTAGACATAACATCTGCAATTCAATTAAATGTTTCATCTATTTTCTTCCTATCATTCCAGGATATAAACCTTGATTTTGTTAATCCAGTATTGATGCTTGTTTTATTGTGAAAAGGACATTTTGAAATTCTTTAAAACAGTGCAATACTTGAGAAGCTAAAAGAAAACAGAATATTTTTACTTAGGGAAAGCTACTATGGGATCAGATCAGTGATTGCTTCATAATCACAGCTTTTCCCTGGCAGGCAATTAGAGAAGATCATATATGCTGGATTTCTCTGAGGGCACTGAAATGCTTAGTTTCTGTTCCAGTTTTGAGTAAAAAAACCCACCAAAACACAACAGTTCTACAGCTTACATTTCTGTGAACAGCCTCCCCCTCCATTTTTCATCTACTTTTCTTCTGTAACAACTTCTGCAAGGACAAATCGTGGCTTTCAGACAGTGAGTTTGCAGAAAGAGATCTCACAAGAACTGCTGTGGAGTAGCCCAACAGTAGACAACCTCAAAAAATAGCCAGTGTTTCTACAGATAGGCTAAGAAATGCCTACTTAGCTCACATAAATGCTTTTGCAGGCTATTCTGCATTGCACTGGCTTTTGTAAGACATTGTCATTATGGTATCTGAGCACACCGAGACACTAATTAAGTGACAGCATTAATATGTGTAGCATTTTCTTTCATCTCTGTCATTCCTTCCTCATAGGACAGCACTGCACCCAGTGGAGGACATTTATCTTTCTATGTCCCTATGCTTAGCGTGTGTGTCCAGTGCTTGTATGACTCCAGTGACTCTGAGAAGTCAATGCCCCATCTCTGAGGAGGTCCCACTGCTCCAGGAAGGTGGTACTCGTCCGTTGCACAAAGAAGTGCTAGAGAAGTATGGCTGCTGCTCACAGTCCCCTCTTGGGACATCCCTCGGGGTGTCAGCCCCAGGCTGCTGAGTGCATCCATTGCTTGCAAGCATGGGGCAGCAAGCAGAGGGGAAGAGCCGGAGCACAGGCAGCAGCCCTGGCAACTCTCTCCTGGCAGAGGTTTCCCAGCTCTTGTCTGGTCACCGGCACAATGCTGCTGCTTGCTGCCTTCCCTGGGGAGCCTGTCCTGGTCCCTTCTTCAGGGTATCTCAAAGGGTGGCTCTAAAATCTGGGTTCTGTCTTTTATCAAGAAGATTAAATTTCAGAACTCACAATCTGCACAGAGATCCAGACTACCTTTCCAAGTTAACTTCGAACATGGAGTGGTATGGATATGAGTTCTGCACCCCAAAATTGCATACTTTGTTTGGAGTATCTGCTCCCTCTCCAGCCTTAACTTTTTTCTTCTCCTCATTTGCATCCTGCTTTGACCTTGCTAGAACACTGCACTTTATACTCAGTGTACACAGGACAAATTATTCAACCAAACAGTTCACAGAGGAGACAGCTTGTGACAATAGCATCAAGTGTTGATACCGAGGGATTATTATTTTACGATAGAAGCTCGAACAAATTATTTTTTGTGAAAGAAAGTCTGCTTTCTCAAATGCATAAAGTTTATATAATAGCCAGAAATTGGCCAGTTCAGCAGATTTTATACACATAAATGTTATACGTAATATTTTATGTATAAATGTTCCAAGTTTACTCCAGTGTAAAGCTTTCCTTTAAAGAGTGATTCTCACCCCATAATTCACTTTTATGATTTTCTTAGGGCTTTAAGTGTAAAAGCTCAATCTGGTTTTGTTTTATTCTTAAAAAAAAGAAAAAAAGAAAGGCACAGAGCAAGTTAGTTTTTACATTGTATCTGCCAACGGCTCGTTGTCAGATCTGAAGTTAAACATGTCACTTTTGCAAACACATGCACACACACACATGCGCATCCAGATACACAACAGCTTTTTGAGGCTTAATGACAATAGAAATAGTTTAAAGCGAGTAGAAGGGAGGCCCCGACTGGAGCCGATGACTGCAGCAGGCTGTGCTCATTCTTGGGCTCCTCTCCAACCCTCCCTCGGGCCCTCCTGTTTCACATCTAGTGTAAAGATGTTTCTCTCCCCCAGACAGTTTCTCACAAATCTAAAACTCAGGCTTTCTGCCAGATGCTAGGTCTTAGGCTGAGTCCTTTGCCTGACTGTGCCACTTTCTGAGTCCTGTCCCTTCCCTCCAGCCTCAGAGCCCTGCAACGGGCAGCAAGGTTCTTCACCTGTTCTTCCTCCTGCCCTGTACATGCTGAGGAGGGTGCTGGCTCCTGTTCAGCCAAACGACATGCTCAGGTTCTCAGGTGTTCTAATACCTCCCCAAAAGAGAGAAGTTGATGAAACTAAAGGAGGAATTTCCACATGTTTGGACTGGGATGTTATCAGACCACAACACATATTTTGAGCCCTCCCTGGATCCATTGAAGCCAAGGATGGGGCTGCTTCTTTAGGATAATGGTAAGAATGACTAGTAGGGCTACCTGCATCTTCAATCTCCCTCTTTCTTCAATTGCTGTCCAACTTTCAGACATGCCATGCAACCAACCCTTTTTTTGTCCCCCAATATTCTATGTCAACCAGAAATTACTCCCAGTATTTTCTAGGATCTAAACTGTACCTGCTCCCAGAACTGCAAAACCAAAGCACTATGTGGTTTGCACTACCAGAACTGGATCCACTTGGATCTTGAGCCCTAATACATTTTCTCCCCATGTAGACCGTGCTGTATGTGGGAGCTGCAAGGATTCCTCTTGCATTCCACTTTATATTTTAAAAATGTTTTAACTGCTGCAGAAGGGAAATGATTTTACCATCAGGATGCCATATGAAAGTGTTTAAATCCCCTGCTCATCCACACAGGGGTTACAGCACAAATAATGGCGGGGGCCAGTCACTCCCTCCAGAGTCACTATGATCTTATAGCTGTGACAATTTCATAATGATGATGCTTCATAAAGTAACACTTCAGGATCATCCAGGAATGTGGTCCTAAGGTTCATGGCACTGCACAAATACAGAGCAACTTAGAGAATTCCTGCT
>NW_010223962.1:93369-117425 GCF_000690775.1 Eurypyga helias
CTCTTGAAAAGCTTACAGTTTCTGCTGTGAATATTTCTTGGTTATTTTACTATTTTTCTTGACAACCACACTTATAGAGGCGGACCTAGTTGGGTAAAAGTCATTTTTACTAGGAAAACAGAGGGTCTTTTTCAATCAAATGAGATATGCCAAACTCACAAGGGCAGTCATTCACACTGACTATCAGAACAGAGAAATAAGCATTGCTCCCATGAGATTGCAGTGGATTCCTCAAATCACCTAAACCCACATTTAGCCAGGCTGCTATTATGCTGGTTCACTTTTCAAGGGAAAAAAATGGTGCTCCCTAAGGCAACCGCCAGGTGCAGTTGTGGGGTTAGTTTACTCAAGGAACTTCTACTTACTGCGAGAGCTTTGGTTCCCAGCAAGCCATGTAGTACTTGCTCACGCATAGGCATACAATTGATACCTCAGTATCATCTTATGAAAACATTGAAAAACATGAAAACATCAGTCTGAAACATGTCCTTCACATTTCAGGTATTTTGCACTTAAAATCATAAGTAAAAATATGTATTTATGCATGCACACATGCACACACACATATCTTTGGGTCACAGATATGCCACTGGTAGAATCTGCACTCACCAGCTCTGCTATACAGAAACTGCCCCAAAAGACTGTGAGGGAGATTGCTGTATCTACACTGGTTATGCCCTGTTTGGTACCACCCTGCGCTATTCTTACTCTCCTGGAACTCCTGGATCTTTCCTTGGAGCACTTCAATTGTTCATTTGGTGATTGCTGCATATCTGCTAAATGAGATGTGCGATCAGGCATAGAAAAACATTTAAAGGGCAGAGCAAAGGAAGTGAGCTAAGGTTGCACAAGGGTCTTAATTTTGGCATTTCCTAGTTTATGAGCGACTTCAACATAGATTTTGTATTTCATTTTTTGTGAGAATTCCCATCCTCATTGTAAAGATATTTCTCAGCTACAGCTTACAGAAAGTTTGATTTGAAGTGCTCCAAAATGGGAGCACACCTTCCTTACATCTCCAATTGCGTCTGGATGCTAACCAGAATGACTGGGTAGTTTAATGTGTCACCATAACAACAGCTGAGCACTTCGGCTTAAGTATTTTTTCTCTACTCTTTTGTTCAAAGAACCAGTAGCTGAGTCATAGAGTTTGCACTCTTGTACGGAAACAGGCTTAATCAGACCAAGACAACCATTTTAGTCTGTTTGTCCTTGGTACACAAGGACAGGCCAAATGTTTCTTTGGTCCCAAGGGGTAAGTCCATTGAGGAAAAAACTTAAAATATGTTGTTGTTGTTGTTGTTATGATGTGTTCGGGAGAAGTGCATGCTTCTGACAAAATGTTGGCAGATTCTAAATAAGTTACCATTTTTTAAAGATTTCATTTCCATTCCTAGCAAATCTTGAATCAACATAAATGAATACATCTAAGTAACGATTTTATATATTGGTACTTTAAGGGGGATTTGTTTTTCTAGTAAGCACACCGACATAGATTTTCTAGTGAGCCATAAAATGTTGGATCCTTTACAAACAATTCCTTTATTGGAAAAAAAGCTGGAAAGTGTTTGATAACAAAACCTTTACTTAAAAAAGCTCATAGTTTTTGTAGCAAGTCTGACATGTTTCATCTCTTAAGAATGTAAACCAAGCATGACAGAAAATAAAGGTAGGTTTCTCAGTTTTTAAAGTATTAACATTGTTCTTAATCTCTTCTATAACCATGACTTATTAATGTAAAATTATAAAATTAATCGTAAACCTCCATCACAAACTCCCTATAGAACCCACTTTGCATAACTCATGTTTTGTGATTGCAGACAAACAGACACTATGACACACGTGGAGACCAAGCTTCTACTTGCTTCTACAATTCAGGTACTGAACCATACAAATAATGTTGAAACACTGTGAAGAAAAAAATCTCCAAGATACATGATGCAATGCAATTTGGAAGAGGTTTTCAGCTTTGTCAGACACAAACAGCAGGATTAATTTAATGAAGGAGCCAGTTCTGCCACAGTCTATGAATAGCTGTACCCGTCAGAAGGCTGGGATGCAAGACAAAACATTGGCCAATACCAAACAAAAGTGAACGTGTATCACGCCCTTGTTTATCACACCACTCCTTTTGAGTGGCTGCAGAACATGAATAATTTTTAAATTTCATCTTAGTGATGTCCCTGGTGACAACAAGCCAGAATAACATCCTGAGGGCTGGAAGCTTAAAGCATTACTTATCCCTTTGAAAGCTCATTTACATTAGTCCAAATATCAGGTGTAGATATCAGCCAGTGAACTTCTCAAAGTCGTTGTCTAGCATGTTGTGAATGGATAAGATATAGACCAGCTCAACACAAATCCTCCGTTTCTCTCTCTACAGATGTGACCACAGCTGAACACCTGTAGAAAAGATTATGTACAGATGTCCTCAAAGATTCAAACAAAGAAGAACATTAAGGAAAACAAGGTGCTGTGAATTCAGGAAACTATATTTGGATCAGTACAGTCGCCAGAGCACTGCAAAAGTCAGACTAATTTTTCATCTAGAGAGCCACAAAAGCTAGATCTGCCAGATAAATGTGAACCTCCACCAGCCCTTATCCTGTTTCATGGCTGGAAATAACATTTGATTAAGTAGTTCAGAAGATAAATTAATTAAAAAGTAATAAAATAGCTTACAACAATGTAGCAGTGTTTTATCCTAAAACTGACTGCATAGATCTAGAAATGATTTACACAAAAAGGGATCACTCACTGCCATCTCTCAGGGGTACGACACAAACTTTAAAACAGCACGTGGCAACATATGTATTCACAAGCATTTTCTCACAGACCAATTTGCTCAAAACATTAGATTTTGAAAGAGCAACTGGCATCCTATAATACATTATGCTGTTTTGAGGCTGCACCTAAACTAATTTTCAATCCCAATGTTACCTTGTGCCCACATTGATTGGACATGCAATCCTTGTTGGTGCCAGTACCATTCCTTTTATCTCCACGTCTTGATATGATTATCTACTGACTCATTGAAAAGAATGTTCAAAAGTGATTCTTCTGAAATATTTATCGATTTAGTGGCAATTCAGTTAAAAATATTTCAACTCAAACATGGTTGTCTTGTTAAAGTAGTTGAAAATATAGGACAATCTTTTCTGGCTGAGCCAGAGATTAAATCACCAGGGACATATTGAAGTATGCTCAGCAGATCTTCAGAAATGTTGGTGAGATTTCCATGTAGTCAAGTGACTCTCATCATTTCTGAAAGAGCTAAAATTATGAACCAATGCAGAGGAAAAGTGATCCAGTTTCAAAGAAGGATGTTCCAGATATTCTTCTCTCACATCTAACTACAAATTCCTGCTCTTCATCCGACTCCTTGTTCATATAATACAGGACGTCATGAGGTTATACACACTAAACAGTGTGACTTCAGTAGTACAATACAGAGTGATCCAATCTCCTAAAATTAACAAAACAAAAAAGATGGAGTCGGTGAACTCCATTCTTTCTCATGAAACCTTTTTGAGGATGCCATGCAATCTTTTTCCATGGGAGACTCCAGCAAATCTCCTAAATGTACTGACCCATCATACAGACTTGGTTTTACTAGTTTATGCTAGTAACCTCAACAGGACCAGACTGAAATGCCGGCACATGGCCATCCACTCCGTTCAGCTGTTAGCAAGCTCCCTATGATCTCTGCCCATCACAGCTCACCCTATTCTTACCTGGGTGAGAGTCCTTATGAAGTGTTGTTCCGAGATGGCAACATGGGGGGAATCACCATATTTTGAGGGGAAAAACACTAGGGCTTGAGCTGTGATGTGTTGTTTGTCCTCTACTCAGTGTACTCAGAGGCCATAGAACATTTTATTGATTAGAATAACCATAAGACACAGCCTCAGACCAAATGCCTTCCATAGCTGCTGAAACACAAATTCAGCATCTTGGTTTTTATTGTTGATGTTTTTCGTGTTGTTAGTATTCAGAGAAGCACAAGGCATAATAGGGAAGTTCTTCCTACTATGCCCTATTCCCATAACCTTCTTCTCATTTTCTTTAAATCCCAGGCATACATTTCTCTTCATTATGGAAAACGTATGCTTAATTTAAGGCCCAAAACTGAAATGCTGCTTACAGTAATGCTTTCTTGAGTCTTATTAACTTATGAACTCTTGGTGGGTTGCCCAGCACTCAGAGCAGCTTTTCTGCTATTTTCCAAGCTACATCAAAGTGTTTGTCTCAAGGGCCTGAGGTTTTTTCTTAATTTTCAGTGAACGAAAGCCTCAAGAATAATTTTCTAATGTTAGTCATGTGTGCTATAACTGCATTTCTCTCTTTATGCTAAGCTTAGCAGTTCCTCTACACATAACACAAAGGGGAAACAGTACTCCAATGCCAGATGCAAGTGATGTGCAGGTTGTCTGATTATTCCTTCCAGCAACCCTGGGAAGTCAGAAGAGGGCCTCAGCCATGCAGTGTGAATCTATAGCCAAACCTGTGCCTGTTACAATGGCTCAGGGTATTACACAAAGTCCATAGCAGACTCCAGGGGAACTTCAAGGCACCGCAGCAAGTATGACGTGAGCTTTTTCTTACAATAGACCTTATCATTCCTACATACGGTAGAACCACATCCATGAAGAGTATGTATAAATCCAAAGTTTCTCTCCAGCTGGTGGCATTCACACCTGGAGATGACACATGAATAATACAGATTACTCAGGTGTGAACACTAGGAGCAGTGATGGACCTTCCTGCTTTTTCCTATAAAGCCAATTTGTATTGCCCTTTCCCCTCTGAACTATGTGAAGCCACAGCTGCAGAGAAAACACTTTGCTGATGGGATTTGGAAGGCTTAGAGCAGTGTATCTTATAGACTCCACCTACTTATTTCGTACATATTAGACAATATTTAGGTGATTAGTATCCATAAGTTTCCTCCAAACTCATTTTGCAGGGCAAAATTCACTGAATAACAGTCACTGTCCTGCAGAGAGTCTCATATGCTTCCACTGGTGCCTGGAGAAGGAGCTGCTTCAGTCAGGGATGTATGAGCAGCAGAAAGCCCTTCTGCCTGGGTGTGGATGCAGCAGTATCACCGCTGCACACCGCAGAGCAACGTGGCTGCCTGTGCTCAGGTTCAGCTCCTGCTTGCACCCAGAGCTAGCAGCTGGCATATGTATTGTACCTCACCAGTTTCTGGAAAACTCAAGAACAGGTTGGCAGGTTTTAATTCTTTCTCCTGTTTCTCCTTGCCCTAGTTAGAAGCAAAGCTCTTTTCTGTTCACCTTTTCAGATGTATTGCACTGCTACTGATACAGTGAAGGCTTCAAGCAGCAGCACATAATGATGCCAGCAGTTCTGAACATTTATTGCCCCAGCAGGAGACTGCAAATCAAACACAGCTAACCAGCAGCTCTCCTTTCAGCAAACAAACGTCCTGCCTTCACTTCCCAAGGGATCAGAGCTTCTCCGCCTCTGACCTCTGCTTCTTACAGAAGAAAACTACTTACATCTGTAAGCCCCAGAGATCTGTTTGGCTAGAAGTGGTCCTTAATGCAACCTGTGGTGGACCTAAGTCCACAATGTGATTGCTTTATGTTGCTACATGAGATAAAGGAGTCACAGTGACCTTCTAATGCAAGTCTCAGGTTAAGGGCAGGTTTGTGCTAGCAATAAGCACTGTGGACATGGATCTGCGACACCAGCAGGGCTTGCTCCCTGGTGCATACCACGACATAGATACACACATACACACTTGAGAGGAGTTCCGAGAGAACAACTCTCTCATTTGTTGCTTGGTTTTTTTTTTTTCCTGTAGAGTGAGGGAGTGTTGGAATTAATTAGGATGCATGCAGTGTGGATGATGAGAAAACATCGGCTCCCATGGGACAGGGAGAGATCCAGCCAGAGCGTGCAGCCCCATGCCTGGGGCAGCTGGATGTTACTGCCCTGTGCTGCGGGCCCACACAAGAGCATCCAGAGGTGCCATCCCGTGGGCCTCTCTCATGTACCAAGGGATGTGCTGATGGAAGGAGGAGATGAGGTTAGCTGTTCCTGATCACCATCACTGAGCCTCCTGTGCAATGCTCTGTAGGCGACACAACACAGAATCAGTCCTTTCAGCACTGGCATTCCCCAGATGGAGTGAACTTTGGGTCTCAGGCTGAGCTTTGCAGCTTACAGTCAGCTCTTTTAGTGTGTGCTGGGTGATTTTATGCTATATGTGTAGTGTATTGTAATCCACTATATATCCTCTTTTGCAGTGCAGCTTGAAAGAATCACACTTCTTATTTAAAAGTAATTCATTCACTTGGGGCTACAGGCAACCTTAAGTGACCCCAAAGGCAGAGGCAGGTAACAAAGACAAGACCTAATCCTGAAGCACATTAATGCTGAGTTTTGCTGGGAATTTTGTCTGAGCTGGGATGAGAGGATCTGGCCACAAAATGTTTGTGGAAGCACAGCTCTCTCAGAAAATGTAACCTATTGAACTCTTCCCAATTAGTAATCAGGCTCCTTTCATTCTTCTGAATTACAAATACCAGCAAGAAAGGGAGGGAAAATCCACACTGGTGTTTTACATCAATTAATCCCAACAGAACGTCAGAGTTTATGTATTATTAAACATGCTGTATAATTATAGCAAAACCTCTTGCAGTGGTATCTTATGTTGGATGTCTTAAGTAATCGCTTTTTTCCTACTTCACTCCTTCGTTTCTTTCACAATCGTATCTGTTATCAAATAGTTATTTTTTTTTATAAAACCTTTTTTTGGTACTAATTAGACATCTTTCATCTCTAACGTTGCTCTAACATCAGTAGTAATACAGGACCACACTGTGGCCCCTTACTCACAATAGCCAAAACTTGTGTGAACCTCTGCTGACTTCAGAGTAATCCCTTGAGTGAGCATCTGTTCAGCAATGGAAGATGTTCATGATCTGACATGTGATGTTCTGTTGGTCTGTAACACTGGGACTTCTGATTTTAGAGAACTTTTGAAAAGATTGTGGCTTATTGCTCATTCTTTCACTGATTTAAACCGTTACAGTCTTGTAAAAGGCTGGTAAAAGAAAATTATTTTTATTAGCCCCATTTTATTGATAAGAAAATGTGGCAGTGGGATAATGTACCACTTTCAAGCCTTGCTTCATAGGTATTTTAGAACTAAGATGGAAAGTGACTGCAATACTCAGTCCTGTGGCTCACAGGCCATAAGGCAAATTGTCAGGAGACTACTGTCTGCAGCTCCTGGGTTCATGCCTTCGGAGGCCAGGATGAAATCCAGACTTAAGTTGCTCCTATCTATTATTTGTGTATTTATAGGGTGTCAGTCGCTGAAGTACTGAAAGGCCAGACTAGCCCGAGGCCACAGACTCAACATCCAAATGGAGTTAGATCTCAGGAATTCCTCCATCCCATTCCCATGCTCTGTCCCCTCCCCTGTGTGACATGAAAATAAAAACAGCTCAGCCTGTCATCGTCTCTAAGACTTTTTGGTTTGATACAACAGATACAAGTATGCCACCAGTGCTGCCAGTAAGTATTTACCCATTTTACCCACATTTCTGCATGAGTTTTATGATGCAAAAGAGCAGTGGCACAGTCATATAAATCAGGAGACATTTCAGGATTGCCATGATAAGCCAATTGCATTCCCCTTGCTTGGTGTGGACAAGAAGGAGTAAGAGAAACAGCGGTGACAGAAAATACATGTTAACATTATACCACATCTCCCACATGCTCAGCAGAGTGTTTGTTCACTGTCTTAATTCATTCTCATGTTCTTTTTTGTCCTGTTCCAGATAATAAAAAGTACAGCTTGGGAAAAGAGTGAGGCAGTGGAAGAAGGAACAGATGGATATTTTTTGGTACTCTTTTGTTGCCTTAAGTGATTATCTTTTTCTAGAATGTGAGCAGTGAAGGTGAGATTTTATACAAGTCTTGCAAACTACAGGGACTTGGGAATCTGAAATCAAAATCTCCTGGGGCATCTAGAAAAGCTAACTCTTTTATTCTCCTCTTGCCTGATCCAGAGTTAGGAACGAAGAGAACAGGGCTCACCTAGTCAAACATACTTGTTTCTGAGCCATCAGTGTTCCCTTTACCATCAACAGAAATAAATAGTCATCTCAGCTAATGAAGGCCAGGTAAATCTTACTCCAATGTTTCTTTCTCTGCAGTAGTTACGCTGGAGGTGTGTTGGCTACTCTTAAATGTGGTTATCCCCACTGAAGTCCTATGAGACAAATCCTACTATGAGTCACCGCAGTTTAATCATCTTTACCCTTGTCATTTCTGGATTATGAAGAGTTTAACACAAAGCATAAAGTGTATAACCATTTTTTTAAATTTTATTATTCGCTTGAAATAAGTATCATAGCTTATAATTTTCCTGTTGTCTTTGCACAGCACCCTCCTAAGCACCCAACTCAATAGGTATCACTCAGCCACTATTTCTCTTTAATGAGTAAGAAATAAGGACCAAAGACCTGCAGAGCTTACAGAGCTTCTGTGCCCTCCTGTCTTTTAACTTTTCTCCGTATTCTTCTCTCACCTAAGCTCTCATCGGCATCTATAGCTTTTAGCAGCTGGTGGCCATGATAAAACAGGTCAGCTGCTGAAATTCTTCAGATAACTTTTGACAGTCAATTTGGATCAACAGTCTACAGGAATGGTGCATTTCTAAAAGCCACACTCATTTTATACCCCAGTGCAAATGGCTAATGTTCAAATATGTCAAACAGCTCAGGATTAACTGTACTTTAACTTTGGAAAGTATGAATTTAATTTCCTCTGTTTAAGAATTAGAAGAGAATATTGTTTTTAAACTTCACAGTTGTAGAATAGTCATTTTATTTTACTTATGGGCTGTTTTCTGCGGGGTGTGGGGGTTGTTACCATGTACAGCATTAATTCAACAGAATGCTTAAGCACACAGTTGTAAGCAAGTAAGTAGTCCTAATGAAGTAAATAAATGAATATTGTACTATAGTTCAGTAGGCAAGACCCTGAAGTCTGAAAAATCATTTCTTTTTTTTTTTTCCCCCCACAGAAAAAGCTATAGAAAAACACTTATTTTTTTAAAACCTATTCATGCAGTAGCTAATGGCTTGACTTTGGACTGTGGTATTGTCTTGATAAACTTTCTTTCCAAGGCACTGCTTAGTTTACTCCAGAACAGGAAGAGACTGAACAAGCGAGAAAGATTGACACAGGGTTGTGTTTGAGGCCAGATTACCCAGAGGCAGAAAGTGGTGGGCAGCCTTCCTTGGGACCCTGTTCCAGTGGCATAGTATGTCTTTTCATTAGAGAAAAACTGCTTTCAAAGGCATCATAGCAACTCCTGAAGGACACTCTGACTTTCAGAATGGGACAGAGAGTTACTGTTTAACACTGAAATACTATTTATTAGATAAACATTAAATTTAAATAGCAAGAAAACACATTAAACACTGCAAAAGTTAATGTATTTTCTTTGCTGCAGCTTTGTCTTTCATGTTACTTTTCTTGAAGAAAGAGTTTTGTATCGAAACAAAGATTCAAAAAGCACCAGTAATATAAACTTCAATTTCCTTTCTCAGTAATATTGTGTATTCTCTAGGCTGTTCCATCACTGATTTCAATGTTTACTCCTGAATAACTGCTTTCTTTTTCACAACTCAAGGATCTTCTCATTGGTGCAAGAAAAAAGTAAAATCTCCTGTGTGTGTGACACCAGTCTGCTGCCACAGTGATGCGTGTCATCTTACATGCAACCTTTCGGGCTAAATTCTGCTCTTAATTATACTTGATTCATGCTGTTGGCTCACATATTTTTGCAGAAATTTAAGAAAGGAGAGAGATCTATTGCAAGACTGTTATGGGTGCAGCTCTGCTCCCATGCTAATCTTACTTCACTGTTTTCAACCAAGTTGCTCCTGATTTATATTAGTTTACCAGAGATCAGGTTCAAGCATGAAAATTATCAGGAAGTAATAGACCTTTATTCAAAATAAAAATATTTTTCCTCGTTAATCAGGAAAGGCTATGGAAAAAGTAGTGACTTTACATTCGCCTATATGTGGGAACATTTGCCCAAGTACTAAATCCCCCTGTAAAGAAAAATAACATGTGCTTAAGCTTTAAAAGAAGTCCAAACAGAGGATTAATTGAGGAGATTGATTTCAGTTCTCCCCACCCTAGTTTAATAGGCTTTTTCCCAACTGGGTTTTGGGGAGTTCAGTCTTTTAAACCATTGGTTCTTAACAGCAGTAAGGAAGAAATCTGGGAATTGATTTATCGTGAGGATTTTCCATTGTACTCAATGGACATTCTGTACTGCTTTTCTTCGTGCTTTCTAGCTAATATGAATCTGTTAGGTTTTATACGTTGCATCTCCTAGTGTCATGTATCTTACTTAAACACAAAAGACCTGGAGACTGTATTAAAAAAAGAACATTTCATGCTGTTATTTTACTGCAACATATATCTCTTATTTTCAGGTTGCTTGAGACCATACACTTGTTCATACACAGCTATGCTTTAGAACTGCTGCGTATTAGCTGAGGAGCACAGAGGTACATCAAATCTGAGAACTAAAAACCTTCCATAATAAATGTAGCATTTGACCACAGACCAAATCCTGGCTTGGTTTTGGGTCATAAAGGTGCAATTCCCTCATCAATCAAGTTCTTTTTGAACTGATCTAATTCCAGGACATTAACTCTTAAGAGCCCCAGGAGCCAAAACAGAGAGGAAATTACTCCTTTTAACAGAGGATGCTCTTGTAACTGCAGCACCGTAACCCAGTGACAAAGACAGCTGTATCCCACGCTGCCGGGGCAGGAGCTCGGGGCAGCTCTGCCTGGGGAGCTACGCCTACTCTTGGGCACATCACAGGTGGGGACAAGCAGTCAGAGGCAGCTATTTCTCCATGTTGCTCTAACCCCCTGCTATTTAAAGCTCTGTCACGGAGCAGTCTGAGCCAGCTTTGCTGCAGCTCTGCTAGTGGATTTGGTCCCGCACTGCGTACGCCACTGTAACCCGGACCAGAGTCAGGCCAGATCCTTGGCTGCATTTGAGACCACACACCCAGCAATCTGAGCTTTACATCAGCTAGTAACAGCCAGAGATGGTCAAAACCCAAAAGGGTAACACTGCTCTTTTTTAATGGTGTAATTTTTAATTGTGAAAACGTTCTTCCAGGATTATTTAAGCCACCAGAGATTGGATCAGCAGGCAGGGGATTGTCTCCCAGAAAAGTATCCCAGGAACACCCCTTTCTCTCTAGGAACAGATATGCCCATACTATGGCCAGGAACTGCTGACTCTGTGATGCAAAGCACATGATCTGGCCTCTGTACTACATTTTCTGTCAAAGCTGTACCTAGAATTTATGAAACTCTGGCAATTTTTTTCCCCTTCTGTTCTGTTTTAGATCAGGCTGAGAATTCAACTGAGCATTCAGAGATTTTTAATATCGTCTTTTTCTGGCAAAACAGACATAAGAACAAAACATAATAATGTTTTATTATTTTCCCACATTGCAGGCTTTGCAAAATGTACTTCTTTTATAAGTATGAATGTAAGAAGAGGGAGAGAAAATGGGTAATTATATGTCCTATATTTTCTTATCAAAAGCTGTGTGTTGGAAAAGAGGGAGAAATTGAGAAAAATTGAGAAAAAAATTATTGTAGACATTATTTCTCATCTCAGCTGAATGTCTTCCAACTAAACTTCCTCTCCTAACCCTTGTGGATTCAGAGACTGTGTATGATACATCATATATGAAAGGATTTTTTTTAATGCAAGAAAATTATGTTGCCAGTCTAAGTCAGATGCCAGAAAAAAAGTGTGTTCAGTGATATCTCCCAGAACTACTGCTACTTTGTGATTGTACAGAGAATTTAAAATGCCTATAGGAACAATCTGGGGGAGAGGAAAAACAAAAAACAAACACCCAGAAAAAAACCTTTTTCCTACAGGAACATGAAGGAAAGCACAATTAGTGGATGTTCTCACTCACTCTCCAAAAGCTATAGCATGTGTTGCTTTCCCCAGGACATATATTAGTGATCTCAAAGGAGCATTTGCCTGTCACATTACACCCTGGAGCTTTGAATCAATATTTGCCTACTCCTGTCAACCTCAAGCACTTAAAAGCCATGACTCCTACCCCAGGCCAGCATGTGAAGAGCTCCCAAATCCTTAGATGCTTTTTTTTCTGGCTCTTTCATTTTTCATTAGAAAGTTTAGATCATATTTTTAGATCATATCTACCCTTGCCCGATATCTATATGGTATTTACAGTGCTGCCAGATCTAAAATATTGAGACTATTGAGAAATACTTTTGGAAGTTCTTTACAAGACCTCCACTTGGGAGTCCCATCTGTGGAGAGCTCACAGTGGCTTTGTTTGGGTGTTATGACCCCCTTATTTTCATATCAACCCAGTGACATTCATCCCCACATCTATAACTTCATTTTGCAAGGAGCTCAGCCCAGAGAGCAAAAGCAAGCACACGTTCTCCAGCTATAGATCAGTTCAGCCTCACATCTGTTTCTTGACCTAGCATCATCCCTGCTCCTTCTGAAGTGTTGGAGGCTCCATGTCTGATGGGGTCAGACCAGGGAGACTCCTCCCCTCCTCCTTGTCCTGAAGAGGGATGGAGGGTCCGGCAGATGCCTTCTCCTGAGACGGCAAGATGCAAAGAGCAGAGATGGGGCAGCAAGACCCACAGTCCTTCTGAACTGCTGGATCTTCACCTGATCCCCTCCTCTTCTGTGGGGTTAACATGGGGATCTCCCTCTTCCATATTCCTACAGAAAATGTAACCAGCTCATGCAGAAGAGGAAAAGAGTCATGTGGGCTGCCCCAGCAGCCCCCCTGGGTTGCCTGTGCTTACTGGGGACATGGCAGAGGCAGCTAGCAAGGACTGCAAAGTGCACGAGGGCTGCAACCTCTGACTTAACTGGCACCTCCATGAGTGTTGGACATGCTTTTTCTACCAAAAAAGTCTTAAAATGGGGTGACACTAATTCTTCCCACCTGTCCTGGACAGCCCCAGTCAGGCTGCTCATATTCAGCTGCCCAAGTAGGAGATATGTTTTGTCTAGGACTGCCTTCCAGAGACTTCTTTAATCTCTTCCACTAGAAATTCCCTGGCACTCCCTTATGTAAAATGTCCAGTTTATCACTGTTTCTCATTACTTTTAGTGACCAAGCTGTACTTAAACCTGCAGCTATTGGTTACGCTTACTGCTCAATACTCAAGTGGTAAAATTGTCTAATCAGTCATTCACACGAGAGGCAAGCTTGAAATTTGGCCTTGGTTTCTGAGACAGATTATTGAAGTTATTAGTATAAACTGCAGCTGTACTATTAACTTATAACCAGCTACTGGATTTACCCCAGCACCAGTGAGAAAATGAGGAAATCTAAATGAATACAGTGCATTTTTCACCCCTTCATTTAGGCATAGAGTACAGATCAAATTCCTTGAATGAAAACTACAGGATGACATAGAATCATGAATGGTTTGGGTTGGAAGGGACCTTAAAGATCCTTACACCTTCTGTAAGCTTACCGCTTTGAAGAAGGGTCACTTTGCACACTGACAGTAACAGCACCTCTAATATGCCTGTGCACAAGGTCACACAAAGTCACCTTCTTTCATTTGAACTGGGGAGTGGTGGGTGTTAAAGAAAGCAAGGCCAGTAAATCCCTAATAATGAACAGAGTACCATAGTTTCTATTACATTCTCTTTTCCAGACAAAATTCTTCTTCTAGGGTAACACAACCAATTCTCACTGATCTCAGCAGGAGTCATGGATGAAGTGTCTGAGGGCAGAGTTGGTCCCTTTGATTTTTTTGTGGATCAGTGAGAGAGAAACTGCTGTTCCCAGTTGACCAGGTCCAAACTAATGACCCAAACATACCCACTACTTAATATATATTTTATACGTATTCTATTTACTTATTATCTTGCACCTTGTTTTTCACTTTTGTTTGTGAAAAAAACCCAAACAAACAAAATAAAAAGGAGCATGTTTCTCTTCTATTTAATTTCTGTGAACAGAAAATCAGACTTCTGACAGCTCACAATTTTTGCTCATGAGAGTCAGATGGATAAAACCAGTTCTGGACACTGCACTGGTCCCCTCGTTTTTGGATGCCTTCTTCCTGGAATGGAATCTGTTAAACAAGTGCCCTGGTCCATGCCAGCACCTCCTGACCGTGACACATGCAGCAGCAGGGGTGGTAGGGGGTGGTATGTCAGGGGAGGGAACCTAATAGGAAATGTCATGAAGTAAAAATGAGATCCCACCTCTCTTCTAATCAGCTCCCAGATACATGCTTAAGCGATTTAATGACAACCTGAAACCTCATCTGGATTTAAACACTTAAGTTATCCCTTTGGCTCTCAGCAGCTCACTCTTCATTATTTTAAAGATGTCCTGCAGTGATTATCCATTATTTACTTAATAGCTTCTTGTTTAAAGCACTTGGCTAAGTGACAGGCCTAGGATGAAGTAATTTCCAGGAGTAGAGTAACAACAAGGGAATAAGGGAGAGCAAAACTCTTCACTGTCAAAGGTATATCCCCACCTGGGAGGGAGAGTGAGACTGGTGATGCCAGGATGACCAAACACCAGCTACACCCTGGGGCATGGGCAGCTCCCAGCCAAGGGTAAGGCTTTGATCCGAATCCCAAACTCCAGGGTGCTTATACATCAGGAACTGAACAGTCAGCAGTAAAATAAGAAACAGTTCTGAGAAGGCAGATAATCCCAGGTCTCCAGCTGTGTTTTCTTATACCTGTATTTCCTTACTCTTCCTTGATCCTGCTCCCACTTACCCCCTCCCTGGTCAGATGGATGGCTACTTTCCTGTCCAGTGCCCTGTGCCTGGTTTCTCCAGCTCAGTTTTCAGGTCATTCCTGCAAGTTAGGAGATAGGAATTGTAGCCCTTAAGCTGTGGATGGAAGAGAAATGAGGTAGCCAAGCCTCAGGTTAGTGTTCTGGAGATCAGGCTAATGTACAGAAGATGGGAATGACACTCTCCACCATCAGCTATATGGATCTAGGCTTGAACTACTTCCAACTGGCATGCACGTCCTTGATTTTCCAAGCCGAAACTGTCTTTTACAAAGCACCGATGTAGATACAAATTTTCTAAAGAGAGAGCTCTCCTCACTGTCTTGGTAATGTCTGCAATGTCTTTGATCAAGTCTTAACTTCAAAACTATATAGATTAGAAAAGTAGATGCTTTCACTTCATGAATGCCATTTCTTTTCTCTTTTCCCCTTTTAAAATCTGTTTTCATTTTGTGTGTGTGTGTGTTAGCTACATTTGATAAATCATGAGCTAGGGGTCAGTGAGATATTGCAGCGGTTTGACGTAGATTTGACAAGTACTGGCTAATCCTGACAAATTTCCTACTGATTACATTTCAAGATACAGTTTTGCCACTGGATGAAAGAATAGGGACTTTGTAAGATATCTTTGTGGGTGAGCAAATTTCTCAGATTAGTACAGTGAGAAGAATGAAGAAGTTCCCAAATAATACATGCCCAGGAAAACAGTTTTTTAAGTATGAAGGAAATGTGTTGAAATATTTTACAAAAGGTTGTGATTCTGTAATTTCTGTACCTAATTATAAATGCATTGGCTCAGGTGCTTTCCTTTGATGCAATTAAACAGTGTACAGAATAAAATCGTATTGTATTGTAGAGAATCTCAAAACAATCTGAAGAGTACAGTCAGTCCTGAGAAATTTTCTTCCCAATTAGCTCAAACTGGCCAAATAATTCAGTGTGAGTTTGCCAAATCCTGCCTCACTGCCTCCAGTGTTTTGACTTTCTGGAGTTTCCATTATATCAGGTTTGACTACGTAAAATGCAAGCAAAGAAATATAAGGCATATTTAGCTGACAAATCAGGCGACCAAACATGTTTTCACATGTCAACCTTGACAGATAGATAGGCAGTGCCTGAGAAAATGAGACCTCCAAAGGAACAAGGATGCCTTTTTACATCCAGTACTTCAACTTACTTAATTATTGACACTTCACAGAGGCAATTAATACAGAATGAACCTTACAGTATGGAGAATGAGAAAGTACAAAAATTTGGCAACATTCCCCTCTAACTAGACCTAGAGAGACTTAGTGCAAAGAGAGCTGTCAGGACTATGGCAAATTGTGTTGTGACACTCCATGGAAGAGAATAAACCTGAAAAAAAGATCAGTGCTTAATTATCAACTGTTTGGTTTACATCTTTAGTGAAGAGATTTATTATCTGAATCTGGCAAATACAGGGAGAAAAACAGAACAAGCACCCAAATTCTGTGAATATTTTTGAGTTTCAGAAATATTGCCCATTTGTTATCCCTTTTTCCTTCTGTTGCATTTCTGGCTCTTTACCATCTCCAAAAAACATCCTTTGATTTATTTACTCTCAGCTTTTGTGTTTCCGTGAACTCCCATGTTACTAAGTTTTACAACTCAAATGTTTTCTGAAAATGCATTTCAAAGTCATTTCAAACTGCTAACGGAAGCAGAATCTTGAATTTGCCTATACACACAGTAACAGCATAGTGCCTTTACCCAATAAGAAAATAGAAACAACATCATGCAGCCTAATAGGTGGGAACATAAGTAATTTGAATAATAAACATCAAATACTGAAGACATGCTATGCATTTAAAAAACAGAAAGTGAATTTATTGCATGATTTCAGTAATATAAATCTGAGTGGTTTTTTACTTTGTTTTGGATCCTGCTCTTTACACATTTTTATTCCAAAATTACTTTCAACAAAATCATTCATTCCTTGATTCTTGATATAAAGACCCAATAAAATGTCTAGCAGAGAGGAGAGAGAAATCAAATACTTCTGATGACATTACCTTTTCTGCCTCACTTTAGAGGTCTATCTAAAATGCTATTTAAATCTGATTGAATTCTGTTTTCATTTTTCAAAACAATGGATATTTAGGCAATGGCATACATTTTTCCATATGCGTGTATGTTACCTGCAAACTGCCTTTATGGCTTCTGAACTGATTGTTACAATGCATGTTGTTGAGGCAAAAAGACCTAAAAAAATTGTGAGACAACTCATATCTAAATCACAGTCCTAATCATAACTGAAAGCGTATTCCCAGTACATGAATTTCAAATCTACCTAAATATTTGTACTCTGTGTATTACTTCACTCATCCTATCAGCATCAAAACAATGTCATGTGAGGTTGTTATTTGCAACTAATAGCTGCATTCAGTTATATAGCTTAAATAGTGATTACTTCTAGAGAACAGTTCATTCCTGGTGTTAAAAAACTTCATCAACCCTTCTGAAATATTCTTGTAATTTGAAAAAAGAAACACAGTTGGCTATTTCAGTGGTCTTCCAGTTTACTTCTGCAAGTGGAAGGCCATTTCATTCCTTTAATTTTTAGCATGATAGCAAAAACGCTTAATATTTCAAGACAGCAGTCACACATGTTGGGGACTGCTGCCAAAATCAGACTTCACTTTTACCTGAGTCCAATTGACTGAGAAATTATTTCATTAACAGTGGCTTTGATGAAGACTAATGCTGATGTTTTTACTGTTTCCTGGCAATACTTTTTCTAGCTTTGTTATGTGATTGCCCACAAAAGGAGATTTTCCATTGATTTAAATGTCCAGCGGGTCAGGTCCTGTATTCATGGAAATAATAAATTAATTGATAAAGTAAAAACTCCATAAGATTTGCAAACCCAAATTCTTACAGCAATGTAAATTTATCCATGTTCATTTTGAATCTGGATTCTAGGTGCCACTTAGTATGAAAAAACACACATTAGGCTATAGATAAATCTAGCACAGGAATTAAAATTTTGTTTTTAAGAGTGTGTTTTACTTTTTGTAACACTGGTACATAGGGCAAAAAATAATGGAGGTCACTAAAATCTATAATGATAACAGCATCCTTGCATTACATGGAAGTAATGCATGGGAAAACCAGGAAATATTGCAGGCCGTAAATGTCATCTATGTCCCCATATGCGAATAGGCTCTAGGAGATTACGCTTTTGTACAATCATTACTCAGTGCCTCAATCAGGCTACTCACATTTTAATTTCAATTTGATTTAATTGCAAGAATTGTAATTTCAAAAGGAATTATCAGTACAGAATCCAATAGTGGTTTATCTTAATTACAACTTATTCTTCATGTCATCTATTCTTCTCTGAGGATGATGAATAATTGATTACATGATTTGCCACAATTATTTGATGAATAATCAATGGCATTCAATCAATTTGTTTAGCGATTGTACTTTGCAATTTACATTTAAGTAAAAGATTAAGATCTTCTGCACAGTTAAATAACGAACCATGTTTAAATAATGTTAAAACCGTAACACAGTGAAACAAAAGCTAATCAAGTTAGGGTTGTGATTTACATTTGTGCCATTATAGAGAAGGAAAGGGACAAATGGTATGGTATCCTTAACTTCTAACACCCTGGCTTCTCAAAGTGTAATTTTAAGTAAACTGAAATTAATAAGAACAAAAGATTCTTAAAATCATCATGGATATTTATCCAAAATAATATTTATTTACTTCTAACAAGTTTTTTCTGTGTAGTATTTATAAATCTGGGTTGATCTTATGAAATGGCTCATCATCAAGTGTCTCAGTGGATGTGGGATCAGACATATGCTCTCAAAGCTGTTTCATCTCTCAAAGTGGGGACACCAGAAGGTTGGTCAATCTCGGTGTCTCCTGTTCAAACAGAAACACCTCCAGGCCATGAAATGGCCACACTCCTGGCTGAAAACGCTCTGAAAAACCCCCGGTAGCCTCATAGGTGTATAGGTAGGAGTCTAACGCCTAGTGAGACTGGGAAATAGATATGCAAAGGACCACTGGGTTTCTGAGTATCCATCTGGAAATAGAGAAATGCAGGGAGTTTTGCCATTATTTCTTGAATACAATTAGATTCATCTGAGACCACTCAGAAGGCAGAGTAAAATCATCCATGGCTGGAATAACTACAGAAACATTGGGATGCTTTCCAAGAACTGCTCCAAACGTCACTGCAGCTAGCAGGACTGACTCCAGCTCTGATGGGAGGGAGCACAAGGCATATAGCAGCGATCTCAGAACAGAAAAGGGATTACTTACATGTATTGCAAACTAAACGTTCTTTTCATCTCTGTCAAGTTGCCCATTTTATCCTAGTCCACACGAGATAACTAGGCTAGAAGAACCAATGGAGAAGTCTGTATTCAAAGGCAAGGCGTGAAGCATTTGTATAAGAATAACGTTTTAGCCCAGGTAGAGAGGACGTAGAGAGTTAAATGGCTAGGGAAGATGCCTGGGAATTAAATCCATGAGAAACTTTTTTTTAGCTGGCCATGCAAGGATTCAGCTGACTTTTAAACAGAGATTAGGAAGGACCATATAGCTGAAAGTTATGGAGACATAGAATAATGCCAAAACAAACAAAACAGGCAAAAATCAGCAGGAGAGCTTTTATACAAAAATAAATCAGAAAAGGAGACTCTCTAACCTGGAACAGTACTTGAACTGGAAAACCTGAGAATCCATCCCTTCTCCCAAATGCAAGCATGCATTCCAGCTTTGTTCTGACTCTATATCAGTATGGAAATCCCTCCCTCCATGCATGCTACACCTAGGTTTACATGGGAAAAGAAATCAAACCTGGATGCTGAGATAGAGTCACAGTACTCCTCAGCCTACCCCTGATTTGAATGACTGGTGACCAGGTTTCCAATTACCCTGCAAAGACCACACAGCACTCAGGGCGGGTCTGAGATAGGTTGCTGAGACTCCTGAGGATACAGAGGAGGAAAGAGGTATGCCTGCTAAGGTAGTGGGGAAAGCAAGCCTCTTAATGTTTGAAAAACTCACTATTAAGATTGTTTTTTTTAAGCCAAATCTATACAGCTGATAAAGAACATATTGCTGGGTACAAGACAAAGGAAGTTCTGGGTTTATAAGAATCAGCATTTGAAAATTCATGCGTAATTGCCTCCACTACTCCACATGACTTGATTCCAGGTGAAGTGGCCCAGAAACTCCCAACACAGAAATAGAACAAGGTGCTCTTGTTAATATTAATCACTGATGTGCTTCTATATGGCTTTTTGTCTGAAAAGCTCCAATGCTGCACAAAGATTAACTAAGCCTTACAAGACCCATGTGGTGTAAAACAGTTTTATTCTCTGCATGCAAACGTGGAAACTGAGGCACTAATTCCTACTGCTACTTAGAAGTCTAGGAAAAGAATGAAAATGGTACACATTGTGGGCTCCTTTCCTGAAGAAAGACTGAGAAATAAAAAGAGAAAATATAAACCCAATGTAGAGTGATACAGAAAATGAGCAGCAGAAATTAAAGCATTGTTTCTCCTCAAAAAATCCCCAAATGAAAGTGGTCTGTGCTTCACATCACAGAGAATAGCTAAAAGAAAACAAACCAGTACAAACTGACCTTGAAAAAAAAAAAAATATTGCTCCTAATCTAACACAGATTTTGTTTCAAATACACAGAAAAACCATCAGATGGGCACCTGTGGGGTGGCCTAATGCCAGTATAAAGACCGCTATGCTTCATTCAAACGCTCCATCTCCAGGCATGGCTGTTATCTATTCCCCAATATTTAAACTGCTTTAGTAATTAGACAACATAGTCTGACCTCTATCTTCTGTATTGGCTAAATCAAATGGCTCTAGGTCATAGGATCACAGTTGGAAGGGACTTCTGGGGGCTATCTAGTCCAGCCATCTCTTCCAAGCCAGGCTAGCCTCAAAGCTACATCACTGCTAGATTATATTTTTCTTACCTAGCCAAGGAGCTGCTTATAAGATAAGATAATAAGAGATATTTAAAGAATTCACTGGAAGAGGTAGGATTGGCAAAAAAGTTCTGATGGATTGCTCTAGGCATTTCCTTCCATGGTACGTATATGAGTCTATAGAGAAGTGTTTCCCCCCACTTCAGAATCACACAAACACTTTTCATACTTCACATTTTTAAATTCTATGCTCCTGCAACATAGGCCAAAAATTACACTCCTCACATGAAATTCATGATAATTGTCAGGACCACTTTCTAGAGAAAAATCTGCAATACTGAATGTATTTTGGACTATGTCTTTCATGCAATAGGTAACAGTCCCATGGAAGTCAGAGTTTTTACTACATTAAGGTAACAAAGCTGGGGCTCAAGCCCCTTGTAAACTTGCTTATCTGTAGTTTGTGGTTTTTTCTTGCATAAATATTTCTGAAATATTTAATAAAAGTTTCAGTTATACAAATAGATATATTAAGCCTTACAAGACCCATGTGGTGTAAAACAGTTTTATTCTCTGCATGCAAACGTGGAAACTGAGGCACTAATTCCTACTGCTACTTAGAAGTCTAGGAAAAGAATGAAAATAGTACATGTTGTGGGCTCCTTTCCTGAAGAAAGACTGAGAAATAAAAAGAGAAAATATATTAGATTAGTTATCTAATCTAATCTAGTTAGTTATATTAGATATCTGGGCCTTTTTTATGTGCAAGTTTTCCTTATACCCCCTCGCAACCTACTGCAGTGGCAGAGTAGACCCCATCCTCAAATTATCCAGATTTCAAGTGAATAAAAAGTGCGTGCAACTAAAAACTGCAAACACTACCTGCGGGTAGAATGAACAAAATCACAGGGGAGCCAGGTAGCTCCCATAGAAAGTGCAAAAAATTTGATGGAGCATATTCCAGCCCCTTCCCCAGTACTTGCATTTGCAGATTGTGGTTTTTTATCTTATTTCCTACTGTTTGCATGATTATGGGCGTATTTTCTTCATGACACAAAGTCCCGTAGGTCCAAATAGAAAACTGACTGAGCTGTTTCATCGGGACAACAGTTGGTAACTTGGACATGCTTTATTTTTGACCATGTTGTGGAAAACAGAGCAGGTCATAACACTATTAAAGCAGTTATGCTTGATTTGCATTGCAGACATGGCTGTAGAATGGGTAAATTACATTACTGTAGAAAACTTCCCAGGATACCCATATGGTTAAGTAGAAACTAAGAGTTTATAGCTTAATTAGAGGCATTTGTAAGTGAGGATCAGATAAACAGATATACAACTTAAAAGAGAGCATTGGCCATAAATTCTTTCATTCCACATTCAGATCTGCTAATATATGACTGTAAACACCTTTGACAAGGTTATTTAAAAGCCAAGCAATCTTATTTCCTATGCCTTTGGAACCTGAAGTGGGAAGGAGTGACGGAAATCATGCAATGCTGCCAGCACAGTCTAAACGTATTTAGATCTTAGTGATAAGTGCTACAGAAATGTTTGAATAGGTGGCAGGGAAGAACACAGGACAAGGGGCAAACAGCTCTATAGCAGCAGAAGGCTACAAGGACCCCTTTTGCCATCTTTGCCATCCTTTTCTTAGTATTTCATTTAGAATATATTCATTTTTTTCACATTTCTACCTCACCCCTCGTGGGTTTTTTTGATAAATTATAGGAGACATTTAAATTCTTTCTGATGGAAAAAGTGATGGAGACTTAGTTTAATGAGGTTTCACCTGTCAATACAAGTGTCTTTGTTTTCTCTCTGGAAACTTCCATGCAGATGCAATCTGGAAGTGTTTATTGTCAGACTCGGTTAAGATTTCAAAGGAAGTGTTCAGGAATGGGATGGTGATACTACATCCAGGTTGCAAGGAAAGGGCAGAGCAGAGCAACCAGGGTTAGGACTGCAGCTGAAACTTCTAAGGTGATAAGTAGGTTTAACACTTTTGCCTGTAATAAAGTTGTAGCCTAGGGTTGTAGTCTAAAGTTGTTTCCTGTGAGTGTTATGTTCTTATTTTTTTAGATACAGAGAGATGATTTTGACCAGATTGGATTCCAGATAACAAACTTACTCTGCTAACCCAGGAAAACCAAACGTGCTTCATAACATGAAGGGAAAATTGCCATTTCCTAACCTCAAATAATTCCTTGTTTAGAGAATCAAGAGAGGCGCTGCCAGACAGCAAACCAAATTTCAGCTTTACTTTAAGCCTTCACAGTTCCAAACACATTTGTTTCACAAAGTGGAGCAAGTCTGTGAGCGCTTAGAAGTCACTCTGGTAAAATGACCTCAGCTTCCAATTTGCATGTATAGAAAAAAAAAATTAAGTAAAACATTTTCATTGTTACTCATCCTTCTCTTTGATTTTATTCATAGAGGATTTAAACGCTGTGAGACCACTAGAAAACCAAGAGCTCAGTTTGTGCTGCTTAAAGGATACGAGGTGCGAGCAACAGAAACAAGGGTTGGAAACAAAAATAGCTTAAATAGGTACCAAAAGTGCCGATAACAGTATAAAGGAAGGGATTTAAATGTACACCTGGTACTTCAGTACCCCTTTACTGCCTACCGCGTTCGGTTTGCCACTTTATTGACGTTAACACCAGGGCTGCTGTGCTTTGGGAAGTGCCTATCCCTGCCCACCCTCTCCAGGAGCTTTTCAAAGCCTGATGGCTGCTGGCTCCATGCACCCAGGATGCCGAGGGCTGAGGGCGATGGCCGAGGGTGACAGACGATGGCGAGGGCCAAGGACCGAGGGCAATGGCCAAGGGAGATGGCAGAGGGTGACAGATGATGGCGAGGGCTGAGGGCAGCGATGGCCTCACGCCCCATTCTCTCCAGCACTGCCCCAGGGTTTGCCGATGCGCTTCCGCAGCCCCCCGACAGTACCGTTGGCCGCAAACACAGCCAGAGCGGGCTCCATCGCCCACCTCCGCACAGCTCAGCGGGAACAGGTTTTAATTAACTTTCCCTCTCCCACTCCCTCGGCGAAAGCAACAGCGAGGAGCCAGATACTGGACGCGGAGCTCCGTCTGACGGGGGAACAGGACGGGGGAGCCCGCCCGTCTTTTGCGTGCTCCCCATCCTTCCTAAATGGGGGGGAAGAGGGCTTTCCACAAGTTTTAGCCGTCAGCCTCCGACGGCAGTGCACCTCCCCCTTCGCCGCCGCCGGGCAGGCAGGGGCGGGG
>NW_010223963.1:0-231 GCF_000690775.1 Eurypyga helias
GGAGAACCCCAATATTTGGGGCAGGGGGACTCTGATCTTTAGGGCAGGAGGACCCCAATGTCTGGAGAAGGAGAACCCCTATATTTGGGGTGAGACAACCCCAACATTTGGGGCAGAACCCCAACTTTTGGGGCAGGAAGACTCTGATCTCTAGGGCAGGAGGACCCAAAATTTGGGGCGGAAGGACTCCAACAGGTGGGGAAGAACCCCAACCTTTGGGGCAGGAGGGCC
>NW_010223964.1:0-448 GCF_000690775.1 Eurypyga helias
AGTATGGACCAGTACGGCCCAGGCCTCTGGTACAGCTCTCCCCAGTGGTCCCAGTATGGACCAGTACGGCCCAGGCCCAGTGCAGACCAGTATGGCCCAGCAAGGCACGTGGTGTCCCAGTACAGACCCTGGGATGGCACCTGCGGCCTTCCAGTACTCCCAGTATGGACCAGTATGGCCCAGTTCTGCACCCCAGCACTTCCAGTATGGCCCAGTATGGCCCAGTCCCCTGGGACAGCTCTCCCCATTGCTTCCAGTATGGACCAGTATGGCCCAGTCCCCTGGTACAGCTCTCCCCAGTGCTCTCAGTACAACCCAGTATGGCCCAGTCCCACAGCCCAGTGCTCCCAGTCCAACCCAGTTGCCTGGCATGGCTGCCTGGCACGCCAGTGCTCCCAGTACAGCCCAGTCCCCTGGCACGGCTGTCCCCCGCGCTCCCCGTACAGCC
>NW_010223964.1:479-831 GCF_000690775.1 Eurypyga helias
TCCAGTGCCCGCAGTACAGCCCAGTTTCCTGGCATGCTTATTCCCAGTGCTCCCAGTACAGCCCAGTTTCCTGGCATGCCTCTTCCCAGTGCTCCCAGTCCAGACCAGTTCCCTGTCACAGCTTCCCAGCTCCCCAGGCCTCCCAGTACAGTCCAGTCCCAGACCCCGTAGCTCCCAGTCCAGCCCAGTCCTACAGCGTGGCAATCTGGCACCCCAGTCCCTCCCAGTATGGCCCAGTCCTGCACCCCAGTGCTCCCAGTACAGCCCAGTCCCAGAGCCCTGCACTCCAGTGCCCCCAGTACAGCCCAGTTTCCTGGCATGCTTATTCCCAGTGCTCCCAGTACAGCCCAGT
>NW_010223965.1:0-59398 GCF_000690775.1 Eurypyga helias
GTTTTAATCCACTCATACCCTCCCCAACACCTCCCCCACTCTTTCTCTCACACAGCCCCCCCAGCTATTGACAACTCTGTAGTTAATCTCCTACACTGTCAAATAATTGTCTAGCAATTTAAGCCCTGGTGATTTTAATCAAGAAGAAGATTTTTCCCCCCAGATAATTAAAAGATTTACATTTGCATTTACAGTATTGAATGCACTAAATTGTTTTTTCCTGTGATTTTTACAACTGTCAGCAGCAACAGCTCTTACCCTCATTCTGCCCTGTGTGCAAGTGCGTAGAGCTCAATGCCAGTGTAACTGAAATCCAACTGCAAGTTTTGTCTGGGACAAAAGCTAACTGTGCATGTGAAGGAAAGTCATAAACGGAGTACCCGCGGTCAGTGCATTCCATCCAGCATGTAACTTCATACTTGTGAATATATAAAAACTGACAAAAGCAAAATCCTGTTTTGGTATGCGTAGAAAATATTCACTGTAAGAGGAAATGAAAATTATTTAGTTTAAAATCAAAACAACAATTTAACATCCCTTTGTGTACACAAACACTCTTCTGAAAGTCACAAATCATAGCTGCTTGATGTTCAGAGTCATTTTAAATGCTACTTACCTAAAGCCAGGAGATGAGAAACATGTGGCAGACCTTTTTTTGCAAAAGTTCAGGTCGGGGAGGGGGGAGCAAGAGGATGTTTGCATCTGCAGGAGGAGGGCCTAAAAATACTCTAAAAGCCGACAGTTCACTTAAATCATTAATCCTACACTGAAGACATCTCCACATTTTAATGGACTGCAATTAAACCCAATATTTCTTAATACGAGTGTCAGGTGTTTTCAGCAGTGATGCAAATGACTGCTTAGTGCTGTGACTCTGAAGGGGAAGGCATTTAGGCCAGGCTCATTTGAACAGCCAAATATAAACAAGAGCACATAATTCCATCTGCTTTTTGGCAATTTGTTGTTCCTTTTAGGTTCTCTTTCCCCGTTTGTCTTGTGGACACAGTTTGCAGGAAATGTCAGCTGGCGTGATTGATAGCATGAGATTGGATGTACTGACTTCATGCTTTCATAAAGCAAGACAGCTGTTGGGAGAAACTTTCCTTCAGGAGCTGGAAAGGTTTAAATTTTCCATCTCTTTGACTATTTGGCCTGATGAAGGATTGGGTTTTACCAGACAAGTAAATAAAAAGATGGCTAAGATGTACTAGAAGGTCATTCAAATGATCTTTAAATAGCAATTACTGGAGGAGGGTGGAGGGAAAGCCCTCCACGTTCTGAGTCTGCTTAAGTGAGCCCTAAAAAATTATGCTTGTGTTCTCTCAATTTTTTTAACCACTCTGTAAAACAGACAATTTCTAGTAATGTGATTTTACACTGGGAGCCTGTCACAAGGCAGTAGGCAATGGAAGTGATTCAGTTGAATTCCCTGAGTTTCTGTGGCTGTGAGACTTTGGCTTGCTTCCAGGGTCCCAATGCACTGTAGCACACCAGCTTGCAGTTTGGTTTCTTGCTAAAATTAGATGTGTTGGTTTAATTTTAATTAGCTATGCTTTTAGATGAATTAATTGTAACAAAACAAGTATGCTTTCTTTCCAAGGCAGAAATGGAAAAAAAAAGTGGTCGTCTTTTACCTGCAACTGAAGGATATTTTGTTTTGAGGAACATGTATTTTGCAGTTGTGATGAGCATACTCTTGAAGAAGATATATTTTTGGGAAATGTACTATGTGATGCTTTTATTTCTTTTTCCCATGCTCTCTGTCTGTTTGTGGGGAGGAGGTTGGGTGTTAGTTTGAACGACTAATAACTGGGTTTCTGGCTACACTAATTCTGAAAATCTTTGCCAGATTACCATAGGTCCTGCTGCAGATGGGTCAGAACCAAAACTTAGGAACTGAAACCCCCTTAACCCAAAACTTTTGTGGAGGCTACATCTAGATGGTGGTTTCAGTCAGGCTCCAAATTCCTTTTCAGTCTAATTTTTTTTTTTATAGTCAGACGCATCAATATAATGTGTTTTTTGACTTGTATGAGACTGCAAAGAAAGTGTCATAAATCATCAGCAAATATGATTGTATGCTTTCCCTAAACCAGAAAACAATGTGTGGGTCTAATTGTCAAGGAACCCTGGGCACTGAACAGCTTTCTGTCAAGAAACCTATTGCCAAGTTCCTAAACAGTTTTGTTCCTGCACTACGAAGCTTCAAGTTAGGCTTTTCAACAGTAAGGCTTGTCCCAGAGAGCCTTTTCCAGATGAGGCACGAAGGTGAGTGCTGGATTAGATGGGCACTGTGTCTCTGGTCCTGATTTAAGCAGGAGAGACAGACTCTGAACTGGAGCAGCATATCTGTGCCCAGCTACAGTTCTCAGTGCTGTTGTCTACTCTGGGCTGTGCCATATGCTCTGTCTCATTCATCTTAGAAGTTTAAGTTCCAGGCAAAATGCTCGGGGAACAAGAAAATGTGTTTATAGAAGTGGTCATGATTGTAAGAAAATTTGATATTACAGCAAATCCTTAAAAAAACCTCAAAAAAATTTAGAAATTCTTTAGGAACCAGATTGAAATAGCAGGAGTTACTTTGGGCAGCCAAAGGGTGACATTAGCTGCTGTGCGGATACGTTTTGCAACGCTCTGGGGTAAGAGGATACCAAGGAATCCTCTTGGGATTCCCTGTGGGTCACTTCATTTAGATCCCATAAACATTTCCGTAATCAGTAATCATCTGCAGTGTTTCTTAACTCTGTATGGATCACTGTAACAATCTAATCACTTACAAAAATACACAGTTTCAACACCACTAATTAGTATTCTGTAGAACTGGAAAAAAGGCAGTCTATATTCTACATGTACAACCAATTTATTGTTAAACATTTAAAGAGCTATTTATTTATACCTAAATGATAATATTTTTTTTTCCTTTATATGCTCACAAATTAATCCTGAGTATCTTTATATGCAGGGTGCTGTATTCACTCTTCCAGTAACCCCATTTATACAGGTAGTGTTTCATCAGGGAGGAATTTAATGCTTTGCATTGCTTTGGCAGATTGTGGCTGCACTGTGATAAATAAGGTTCTGGCAGGTTGCTACTCATTTTTGAACCATTGCTCCACTAAGTTTTCAAAAATCAGTGTGGTCAAAGAACTGCTTTACTGTTGTTAGTAATACCTTCGTAGCATTAGTGCCTCAAGGTCCCAGCTGAGATGAGACCCTGTGGCCCTAGACATTGTACAGACATAGAGTAAGAAACAATCCCCACCCTGAGAAATCTATAATATAACTAGCAAGAGCAGACAGAAGTATGATGCACAAAAGGTTGACTAAATACCAGTGGCAGTGTCTCAAAAGCATCTTTTAATATTATTTGCCTTAAATATTGGAGTGTGCTGCCTCTGGAGAAGTCAGTTCAATTAATTTAGCTGCCTCTACGTAATATTTTTTTAAAAATGTGAATGATTAAACATACTTCACATTAGAAACCAAAGTGCCAGTAATGTACAAAGCATTCAGAAAACAATTACACATGCTTAGAGCTGTGGTGTGTGTTTCCTCATGATCACCTGATGTTGTATTTCATACCCTCCATCTGAGGAATCTGTGAAAGTTAAAATTATCTAATATAAGTAAGCATCTATACCGCCTTCCCTTGCTACTGGAGTGCAGAGGGTGGATGTTTAGTTGTTTAGAGCCATAATCAGTGCAGTTAGTGCCCTTCTCAGTAGATCGGTGTGAATGAAAATATTTGTTTATCCATGTGAAGCACCATTGCAGTGCTCAAGTCATGGAAAAAGACTCAGGAAAGGATTTCCAGCATTTTAATACCTCTTGAGTGTTTTTTTCCCTTGGTTAACCAAGCTTTGGTAGATTTTATAAAACCTGTAAAAGGACCCTTGTCTCTCAATAGGTCCTGCCTCCTATTATACTGAAACTTGTAAGGAGACATTATTAAGCTGTTTTTTGAAATTACTTGTGTGTCATTGGTCTTTACCATCATTCCGCAAGAATACACCAAATTCTTAGAGAGTTTGTAGGACTCTCAATTAAGAGCAGGAGGTGTCAATATAAAATTAACTAACCACTCCTACTGAATCACGCATTTAGCAAGTATCCATGGTTAAGAATATGGCTGTGCTATAAAATATGCAAGTACAGGCTAGACATATCCCCTCTTTTGGATTTGTTGAGAACTTACTGAAACTGAGATATGAGACCTTGATCTGTCGTTACATCAATGACAATAAATTTGGACTAAAAAGCAAATGGTTGGCTGGTGAATATTTTGTCAGAGTAGAGAATATGGTGAAAGAGATGGTGGTTCTGTGGTGACTCAGGATAACTTCTGGTTACTCTTCATAGAGCAAATGTGGCAAAGGCTGACATGTTACAAGCGATAAAATATTGTGATTTATTCTTCAAAGTAATCAGGAGTCATAATCATCAAAAAGTTCAAGAGGAAGGTCAAATATAAGATTGACTGAAATTATTTTAGGTGCAGAACAACTCATTTGTCACTACAGAACAGTATTTTAACATTACAGAAAATGCTACAATGAATACTTTTTGTGATATACTTAGTCTGCTCATCAAGAAAGAAAAAACTTTCTTGGATTGCTTCATCATAGCATTTAGTCACATTGTTATTTTCCCAGCTGATCCAGTGCATGCTGTCTCAGCATGAAAGACTCATATGACTGTTCAAAAATGCTGGGTTTTTCAATGGAAACAGAATACTGTTTGGAAAAATCAAGAACCTTCACTATACTGTGGTCCTCTGAAGGTTAGAAAATGTATTTTAAATTGGCAGTATATTTAAATGAACTGTGAGATTTACTCTTGTAGCGTTCTCAGCACTGTGCTGAGAAAATTAGTTAGTTCTGTTAAAACAATGGAAAGATGCTGTCCATGCAGAAGGTTTTGCCTCCCATCACTGGCAAAATCTTTGTAGGCAGCTATGTAACAGAATATATGACTTAACAGAAAACTCCACCTCAGTAATATTTGGAGGCGTCCACATGCCTTCAGTTTATTTGGTCTTACTGAAGATTGCTTCCCTCCCTGCTCTTTAAGCACAGTTTGACTGAAATATTGATTTCCTTTGCCATAACTTCTCGACGTCAGTCAGAACTTTGCCTGTGCAAGGTCTACCAGATTGGTTGAGCCCCATGTTGAATTCAATTTCCTACTAAGCAATAGCTTTTCATATTCAATTTTCTTTAATTCTCAGCATTTAAGGAGACCAAGGTTCTCGTGTCATTCCAGAAAAGCTTTGAATGGAGACTTTGTTGGGGACTGGTTTCTGAAGAAACACCACACACCGTCCACAAACAATTGCCTTCCATAGCATTGGGCTGTAATTAGCTGTGTTTAATTGCCGGAGTGTATCACTGTGCTCCTCCTGGATGTCATCTGCTTTCCCCTTCACTGATGTGGCTGCTGTTGTCCTGTCTGTATTGCTGACTAGTGCCTGCACGTAGCTGCAGTGAGGAAAAGCAGAGTGCTACTCTCCTTTGCCACGTAGCTGGGCCATGGAAGACAAGGTCTGACTTTCAGAAAACGTAGCACTTCCAGTGGTACAAGCTTTTGAATTCAGTCGGAAAAGCAAAAGATTATGTATTTTGGGAGACAATTAAAATTTCATTAAGGTATCTGATATCTGTAGGCGGAATCAAAGAGTTTATAAATTCCCCTGGTTTAGCAAAAGGTCCTTATTGCTCGTGTTACTACTAGATAAATTGTGAGGGTCATAAACTATGTAACTTATAAATCTTCAGGTCTTTTTAACAGTATTACTCTTGTAGAAGCATGTTGTAGGAAGCACTTCCTAGGACTCCAGATTTTTTTTTTTTAATTGACCCGAAGCCTGTTAATACTGATTGTTAGACAATTATAATCAGGATTTACTAGATTGAGGTAATATGAGACTAATTCAAGATCTCATTAGTTGTTGTGACAAAACCTGATCTGTGTCAGGGCAGCCTAATACATTTGTCTTTATTTGCATGCAGCATCAAGTCAACATAGCTATCAAAATCTTTGTGCAAACATATTTGCACATGGGTGAATAATGGAGAAGAAAGTGGTAGAGTAAGCATAATCAGAAGGAACATTGCAAGACTCTGTAGCAAAAAATGAACTTAAAATGGTATCTGAGAAGAAATTGCCATAGTGGAAGGGTGCTGCTTTCAGGTCAGGCATTTTAGAAGTCTTTTGGGCGTGTCCCCCAGGAGTCACTAGAGATGAACAAAAGAGGAAGCCTAGAAACTCATCGCTTGAAGCACAGGATGCATTTCTATAGCGCATGCAAGCTTTGCAGCCAATCCGTTTTCCTGCCTGTCAAGGCACTGCAAGGCTGGTCCTTTCTTGCTCTCCCATGGTTACCCTAGCAATCGATGCTCATGCAAAGGAATAAAACAGGTAGCATTTGTTGAGCCCTTTGCTGATCAGGACTGGAGCCTGCAGTACTTTCTGGCTATAAATAAATAATGGTACTGATAGCAATTCCTTGTCATGAGCAGAATGGGGAGGTGAAGAATAGGGTTTGTGGCACTTTACAGCCTTTTCACTGCAACCAGAATATTTATATAATAGTTGGAGATTTCAAAAATTTGCAGGTGTTATTTCCTTGTGTTTAAAGAGTCAGGCAAAAGGAGTCCAACATATCACTGAAATGTAATATTTATTAAAAATCTTTACAAGTTCCACTAACAAAAGCAGATTCTACAAATCCTATATTCATACTGGCTTAAAACAACAGCGTGATTAGTCAACTTTGATGCATTCTACATTGTATGAGAATAAATAGGCTGAGTAGGAGCTTAGCCAGGATCATGTATTTATTTATAGTATCTTCCATTCCTTTCCCTGTGTACATCTATTATTTTTCATCTGTGGCTTGACATAATACTTGAGCAAAAATGAACCACAATAAAAGCAATGAATTCAGATACACATTACCTCTGTTGTATGATTAGACAAGAAACTGGAAGCTCGATAACATAGGAGGTTTTATATTTTCTTTTTTCTGAATAGGTAAATACTACAAAAATAATCTTATTTTCACTAATGCTGTCCTACTTCCTTTCCTGAAGAGTCACCCATGCCATTTTTATCTGTAAAATTACTTTCCTGTTATAAGAAGAATATAGTTTAGAATTTTAAGATAGGCAAGTGATGCTTAAAGCAGAACTTCTCATACAACACTACAGGCTACTGAAGCTCAGGTTAGTTCTTGGGAACTTATGGGGATTTGATTCTGCAGCTTTTCTTAGGGCAATGGTGTAAGAAAACGCAACTATGTCACTAGCATTTTATATCTTTTCAAACTGTTGTGCAATTTTTATTGCAGTCTTAAATCAGCATAAACTGATCGCTATCCCCGTAAGTAATTCTGACATATAATTTAATGTATGAATTGAGACATGGAACATAAAGACCAGGTGATAAAATATAGTGCCAACATTGAGAACATTAAAAATGCTGATATTTTGAACAGCTGGCTTAGCCTTTTTTCTCAGCTGGAATAAATAGTAATATTAAAGGATTAGCATAACCAACAGCAAGTGTTGAATGACATGATTTCATTCCAGGCAGTAAGAAAATTTAGGAACCAGCATTTTGAGCATTATACAACAGAAGAATTTATTTCTTCCAAACATATTTTTAATAATATTGTCTAGATACAGGTATATTTGTTATGCATTTGTTATAAATTTGGTATTTAATTTGGAAACCTTTGTAGTCTAAGTTCTTGAGGCATGGTTTTGGGTTTTTTTTTTATATGAATGTTTTTGTGTGCCATTATTAAAAGAGTATGTTGTGGTGGTTTTTTTTAAAATAATTTGAAGTTTTCATCAGTTTATTGTTACTAAGTTAAATGGAGGAAAAGTAGCTCTCCATTAGGAAGCATCAAGATCAGGCAAGGAGTTAGAATGGATCCAATCTTTTGTATATACATTTGAGATCTCAAAATAGATTTCACAGTAGTAAAACTTAAGAAAACAGATAGATAAAATCAGAAAGTTTTGTGATGGTGTCATTCACAGAGAGGGAGACCATGGAGCAGCTGGAAGGTCAGAAAATTAAAGCCTGAATAGCAAATATACGATACTTGATATCCTACTCACAAGAGTGTCAATGTAGGTTTTTGGAGTGAGGATTTCCCTCACCATTCCTTCTAGAGATTTCTAGCAGTGCAGCTGGACCAGCCTGTTCCTCATGTCTTTTCGGTGGATGTACTAAAGCTGGGAGAGAAGAGTGGAAGAGTATGACACTGTGGAATCATCTGGAGATAGATACATATGGAGCGTTGGAAGGAATAGTGAGGCATTGTCTTGTAGTTTGCTAGGAGAAATTTGGAAATTAAAATGATATTTAGGGCTTTGATGCATCCAAGTTTGATTTCTTATTCAAGTCAGGATGCTTCGTGCAATTCTTGCACATTACTGTGTGTGAAATTGCAAATCTCAGACAGATTTAAATGTTTATAATATTTTTCCATTAATAAATCTCTGGAATTCAAGTATGAGCATGAGGAGTGCTGTTTGCCATTTTTGGCAAATTGCCCTGGTTTTGTTATTTGATTTTCTATCCTTTATTGTTTCAGGAGTTGAATTTTGATGCTAGCTTAATTGTTAGGGTTTCTTAGTAGATCAGCCACCTCTTCATTAGTTTTGTAATGACTCTCTGAAGTCAAACATGAGAAGACATTCCACTCATCAAAACATACTTCTGCTTTTTCTTTCTTTGATGTTTTCAGCACGGACCTTCAGATTCACCAGACTTCTTGACTGTGTGTGTTTTGCATGACAGCAGTTCAGGATTTAGTACGTTTGACAACTTCAGTCTGCAAACAGGCAGTGGTATTGTTAGGTGACTTGATGCCTCAGATTTAAATCCATATATTAAACTGTTTTCCTTAAGTACAAGGAACTTTACCCCACAGACTATGACATAGCAGTCATGTACAGAAACTTGGTGCAAGCAGAATGTGATTGTCATCCTCCAGTTTTATCACTGGGGAAATAAGTTTTTCCCAATTTAGCTCGCCAAGGATGGTGTCTTCAGATGTTTAAAAGAATATGCTCACACCACCTGCAGGTTTATTAAAAATAACTACATTGAAAATAACTTCTAAACTCAGAAAATGAGGTCATTCCCCCTGAAACGGGGAAACCAGGTTACTCGTGGTCACAGAGATGCAAAGTTGTTTGGCAAATAAATATTAAAGGTGCAAAGCAGGAGGAAAAGTTCTGATTTAATCACTGATGCTACAGCTACCTGGTCCTATTCCTTAATCCCTTAGAAGCACCATCTCTGAGGTAGCAGCAGTAATGCTGATGCAGAGGTAATGGAGGAATTGCTCAAGAATTCAGTAATGTATATGCATAATGTTCCTCAGCTCGAGAAGGACAAGGAGCTACTGGAGAGAGTCCAACGCGTGGCCATTACGATGATTGAGGGCCTGGAGCACCTTCCATGTGAGGAAAGGCTGAGAGAGCTGGGTCTGTTCAGCTGGAGAAGAGGGGGCTGAGGGGGGATCTTATCAATGCTTATCAATATCTAAAGGGTGGGTGTCAGGAAGATGGGCTCAGGCTCTTCTCAGTGGTGTCCAGTGACAGGACGAAGGGCAATGGCCATAAACTGGAAAACAGAAGGTTCAGCCTGACCATGAGGAAACCCTTCTTCACTGTGAGGTGAGAGAGCCTTGGAACAGGCTGCCCAGAGAGGGGGTGGAGTCTCCTTCCCTGGAGACTTTCCAAAGCCGCCTGGAAATGTTCCTGTGCCATCGGCTCTAGATGAACCTGCCTTGGCAGTGGGGTTGGCCTAGATGATCTCCAGAGGTCCCTTCCAACCCCTTCCACTCTGTGAATCTGTGAATGTTTTGCTAGCTTGAACAAGAATGAGAGGCTCTAGTCTTTCCTAGTATTTTCAACCTTTCACTTTTTATTATTTCTGGGGTTTCACTTTATGAGACAGACAGAAAAAAACCAATCTATAAAATGTGTCAGCTCTCTTTCCTCGGGAAATAATTAATGGTAGCTTGTATTGTACTGTTAGGTACATTTATTATTAATCTTAAATTCTTACAAGAACAGTTGCATCACTGAGGCACCAAATTGTTTTATATGTTTCTTTCAATAGCACGTTCCTTTCATCTTGGGGGCAAAGGATAAATGGCATTTTTGTCTCATCTACCCATTTTGTTTATGGTATCATTAACATGGTACTTGTTTTTTGCTCACCCTGCTTTTAGCCCAAAGGCTGTCATAGCCCACAAATTTTGACAGTTTTCCAAACACTAAAATGGGTTTCAAAGAAGATTTGCTTCCTTGCAATGGAACTGTATTCCACAACTCTCAGATGATCATTATGAGGATCAATGTATGACCAAAAGATCCTATTCTTGCTCCCATGAATGTTATTTCTTTCACTTGTCATATTGAAAAACAGAAAATCTGTTATAATAAATCAGTCAAAAAAAAGGAAATTGTTAAAAACCTAACTCAATGCCTTGGTTACAATAATGACATAGAAGGCCTGTGAAGGTAAGATGGTCTTTCCAGACAGCCTCATGCCTGCAGAAGTGTGTGTTAATTCTTGACAATTGTCATCTATGGTAAGATTGATAGGAGACTGTTGTGCATTTACAAATTGCAGCTGGAAAACTAGATTGAATAGCAACAATCCATTGAGGTATAGAATTCTGTGTTTAGAGGTATGCAAGATATTTTTGATGAAACACAAACCCTCTAAAATGCAAATATATCTCTTTCTAATGCTTTTTATTAAGAATTTCAGAAAAAAACTTATTTTGTGGGATATCTCGATTGTTGCACGTCTTTTAGCAAAAGTGATTTTTCCTTTTACTAATAAGCATTTTAAGACTAAATTAACATTTCTATCTAAACATATAAAGCACTTGGAAAAAAATAATGAGATTCAAGAGAATGTAAAATTACTAATTAAAAAAGGCATGATGTTCATTTCATGAAAGGTAAACCTGCGAAGCTCACAAAGTGAACACCATTGCTACAGTCATAAGAGGGAACTTGCACCATTTTGTATATAACCTGTGTTCTATCACAGGTGTTTGTCCCCCAGCAACTCCCACAGTAAGGGCATTGGTGTTAAAATAACTTGGATAGGTTAAAAGATTGTCCTTGTTTAATTAAGAAAACACCAACTGTCCATGAATTTTGTATTGGAATGCACTCTATCCCTTTTTGTGAGCATTTTGTGAGCATTTACCTTTATGGTATGTAGTCCAAAAGGGTATAGAGTGTGTAGCTGTTGAGACATATGTCCTGTTTCCGCCAAGTGTAATGCCTTTATTGTTCATGCGTCAAGATATAAAGACTTCTTGTTCACATAATGGGTACAGATGGTTGGGTGGGGGGCAGGGAGGGTCTTACAATAAAAAGGCATTTGATTGCTGCTGGGATCCTTGTCAGCAAAATACTCAAAGATGGTTAATTGGACATTAATGTGTCAGATTTTCAACAAAATAACAAGAAATTTGCCAAAAATAAAACCCGAAGGAAATACGCCTCCAAATTTTACAACAAAGCTTTGTTTGAAATAGAAGTTAAAGCAGCTAAGATTTATGACATGTTGACATAAGTGATGGTAAAGGAGTTGGCTGAAGATACGGGTGTGAAGGTCCAAATGAGAACATCTGCATTAAGAAGCTAATTCTCTTAAACATACTGATCAAAATATTAATGCTACATGTAAACACAAGTGCTTTATCTGACAGTGATTTACATTTGGAACGACCTAATCCAACTATGCACTGCATCTTTATTCATTACCAGCAGCTTTTACTTAACACTTCATGCCCGCTTGCACAGGTGGACAATCTACTCAGAGTGACTATTGTGTTTATGTTATTTTTTCATAAGCAGGGTTTGAAATTTGTCAAACTGCATCATTGTTTAACTATGTGCCAGTCAAAGGGAAATTGCCAGATGGAGCGGCTTTCCCCTAACCTTGCTCCAGGCAATGAAATTACACATAGGCCACAGTCTTATGTCAAGTCTTTAAAAAAAAAAAGGGGGGGGGGGGGGGGAAAAGCCAGGCCATGAATAGGTATGACTATGTGCATTCACAAAACCTGGCTTTCTTATGCCACTAATTTTATATGAAGGCTCATGCCAATGGTAAATAAAACTTCATGTCCGTCATGTCACTCATTAACTAGGTGCTCATAATTTATATATTTAAGGCTTGCTTGTCGGCCAAGCAATCAAATAGTAAACCATGTTTTATAGGTGTTAGTGTTTATAGAAACTGTAAATAAATGTCAAACAAAAAAAATCAGGTTTCAGAAAAATGATCAGGGTTAAGTCATTTATCATTGTTCCAACTGGAAAAATCTGAGAACCTGCCAGTGCCAAAGAAAATGTTTCCCTGGCTTTTTCTAACATGCATCTTAAACTACCAGATTGCAGAATTCTATTAGCAGGATTTGATGAAATGGAAAATTTGCAGATCATGTGTTTTAACTGAACCTCTCTCTCAAAGAATGGAGCAAACCAGTTCTTCTTTAAGATGGTGGCCTTTCATTGGTATGATTTGTTGGGTTTTTTTGTGTTTATGCCAACGATTAGTTGAGATGACTTAGGCAGAAGCTACGAGAGGTTCTTTGCAAGTGAAAGAACGCCAGTGTGAACCCCTGCTCTGCTGCACAGCTGTACTGGGCACCCCTGGTTTTGCTGTGCCTGATGTGGGGCTGTTCCCTCCCCAGCGGGGTACATGAGGAAGAAAGGGCGTACAGGCATCTACTGCATGGTGTTGTCACGTTGGTGCTCTCCATCCATCTTCATTCTCACTTCGGACCTATGCTTGTGGACCTCCAGGTAAAAACAGGATGTAGCTGGATGTGCCTGTGTCGCTGAGGTTGCTTGTTGTACATGCTAGTCACATGTAGTTCATCTGGGAGGTTCGAAAATGAGGAGACTGGGGCATTCAGAGGCTTTAGCTGGTGTGCACTGCTACTGCAGGCCAACAGACATTTACAGGGGCTCCCTGCTGGTTCCAGAGTCAGGTACTGCTGTGCAACAGGGAAACACGTTTGTGCTTCTCAGTTCTAAATACATATTGGTTTGGCAAGGCTCAAAAAAAGTATGTAATTCTAACATTTTCTGGTTTGATTTGTCTCTAGTGTTGCTCTTAGACGAAGCTCCTCAACTGATTAGAAGTTCATGGAGAACCACCTCATACCATGGAGCATGGATACTGTTTCCCAGAGGAGGGAAAGTGAACAAAGAACATAAAGGTGGATGGTTTTAAGTGCAGAAATCGGTAAGGTGGTTTATCCTACAGGAAAAAAGATACAAGTGAACAAAGTGTAAGGGAAGATAGTGATATACCTGTTTCTGCTTAAAAAAAAAAAAAAATCAGTACAGGAATGCTGGTGACCATGTATGTGAGGGAGATGATTAATGCTTTGAGAGTAACAGTCAAACAGCCTACACATGGAAGGGTGCTGAGGGTTTCATGGATTTTTAAAAAAACTTTACTGTCACAGCCATATTTGCCTATGTTGAGATGTTCACAGTGATGAAACAAAAAACCAAAAAATCCATCACATAAACCAGTGCCTCCAGAGACTTGTTGAAGAGCTACTGGTATTTGTTAGGAACTAGGCAAACAGCTGGGGTTTCTGGCGGTGTCCGTGCAGGTGACCTTGATCTGCTGTGGTCTGAATCAGCAGCTGACTTGGTGTTGCCCTACGTTGGAGTTTCAGGAATGTGGCACTGCTTGTGTTCCCACCCCTTATATTCATAGAATCACGGAATGGTTTGGGTTGGAAGGGACCTTACAGACCATGTCGTTCCAACCCCCCTGCCATGGGCAGGGACACCTTCCACTAGACCAGGTTGCTCAAAGTTGCTCAATTCCTGCACACTTTGTGCTGAGAGCGAAGGAACTTATTGTCAAGCCTATCTACAGCGTAGAGCTTATATATTTTCAATAGCCAAAGAGGTGAGCTAATTCAGTGCTACCTTCGTCTTGATCCAGAGTCTCACATGATGTAATTTGTCTTGGCTCTGTTGATGCCAGTGGGGCAGAACGTGTTGATGAAACCTGAAGGTACTGACGAGCTGTTTGATGTATTAAGGGCCAAGAACTGTGCTACAAAGTGATGACAGGGAAAAAGTATAAATAATCTGTGATTGTTAAAGTGAAGTCAAGATATTGATTATGTTTATGTAGTCAGTCTGTCCTACACTTGAGATCAAACTTGCCTGTAGTTGTATACTATTGATAAATAACCACTGTACTTCATTATATCCTTTCTGATTTTCTTTGTCTTTTCCCTGCATAGTAAAATAAATCCATTTTGAGCCTAAATTACTTTTTAAATTGTCACTTTAATTTTTATTGGTTTTTCACAAGCTTTGAAAAATGTTCACTGAGAAAATGTGCCTTGGCATGTCTAGTACAGGCCCCTCAGATGCATTTACAAATCCTGTTTCAATAGCTATGGTGAAGGGTGTATGGCACACCAGTTTCAGTATTTCCTTCATCTTGTTGTGCCTGCCATAGGTTATTTTAGTTCTGAGTTATTTGGAAATGCACCCAAATTAAACAAATAGACTCTCAACTTTGTGAGTATGGTAATGTGTGGTATCCAATTTCATGGTACTTCCAGTGAATTTTTAAAGTGATGTTATTTCCGCCTTTTTGGCCAACTTCATTGAGGGCTCCCTTGCAAACTGTTTCTCGGCTATACTGTGCACCTGTATCAGAGACATGCCCCGAGGTTTCCACTTACTTCTTACTCAGCAAAACTCCCATCAACTCTGCTCTGATTTGTGGCTCATTAAAGCCCACTGAAAAGTTCCTATGATTGTTAAGACTCCTGTGCACTCAACAGTTATTATTCATTGTGTATAAATGGGGCAATTTGAATGCTATATTATAGATGAAATTGATTTACCAATTTATGAATGACATTTTAAAATATATAGTCAAGTACATCTATTCCATGTTTTCTTGCTTTCTAAAGAAGTCTCTGAATCTATAAGTTTAAGAAAATATAGGGAATAAATACCTTCAAACAGGTGAGGGCATAATTCATGCCTTGTAATACATGTTTTAAAAATCAGGCCTTTTTCTGGCTCATTACCCAGCCTGTAGACTTGATTTTTTTAATTAATGTAAGAACACCTTCTTTATGGCATGTTCGTGTTTACGCAAAAGTCACATCATTTTTCAAATTATACAAGGTGTCAGTACTCAGGGTAATGATCTTTACTACTCGCATTCCAAAATGAGCACTGCCTTTTTTTCTTTTTTATAAATCTAGAGAAAAGAAGAATCAGAAATGTTTTTCCCCTAGTAGCATCTGCGTGCTAGTGAGTGCTGTACATACAAGTTGCACAGAGAAGCCATCAGTTCTGCGTTTGTAGGAGTTGTCGTAATAGTTAAGCTCCATCACAACCAATGCCCGTGTGTTGCCAACAAGAGTCTAACCCCATCCCAAAGTGGTGTGGTGTTTATGTTTCTGGCAACAGCTCCTGCTGGATAAGTGGGATTCTTATTTGTTCGGAGTGGAGCACACATAATGGACTAAAGACAGTCTAAGCCTAAGCAGACATGGTTTCTGTTGACTTTCATGTGTCTGAAAATTTGGTTGCTTCCATTACGTCCTCTGATTTCGATTTTATTAGGTGAGGTCATGCCATGGTGAAGAGTGGTGTACAGAACTAGTTGAGGGTTCATTCTGTTAATTTCTCCTGATGATTACAAGAAACTGCACAGTTGTGATAATCATAAGGAAATTAGAAGCATTTAATCTCCTTCCATTTTCTATTTCTGAAAGTAGGCCTTAGGGGCTGAGGTGGTATTTTAAACAAATGCCAATAGAGAGACCTGTACTTCTGGGTATGTGAGTTGCCTGATAGAGGGCTGGGATTCATCAGTGCTGTGTTAACAGAAACACAACAGGATTGCAGGAAGAAAGTGTACGCACTTTGCAGCAAGACATTAGAAGAATTGGCTGCAATTTTTTTTCTTGAAATCATATGATTTTATTAACATTATTTTCAGAGTGTGAAATCTTTCAGATTACAGATCCTGTTAATCATTATCATCCTGAAGACCCAACAACTTTCATACATTTATGACTTTGATTCGTCTTATGCCATCCTTGTTGCAATTGATTCTGAAAGTATGAGAGCTCCTTCTCGTGCAATTTTGCTGAGGTGCACAGTTGTGAAAATAAAAAAGGTTGTCACTCTGAGCAGAAGGGCAGGGGAGCTGGGTGTTGTCTTGGCAATCATCAATCAGTGCTCGTTTAAGTTTGTCTTTGATTTTGTCGGGATTTGCACAGTGTATCTTAAGTTGTCAGTGTCAGGAATATCTGTTTGTTGGTGCAGAAGTCAGCCCATGGTTCTATTTTGCAGCTCTCTTGGTACAAATACTTATTTCTGTTTGTTCCTCCAGTGATGTTAAAGCTGCCTTAACACTGAAGCATTTGGCTTTTACTCCCATGCAGTATGATCCTTTGCTGACATGGAGCTGTTGAGGATCTTTGTGAGCACAATTCACACCCCCATTTCCTGCCTCCCTTCCCAGCCACATTCCCCAAGCCAAGGTGGTAGGCCATGCTGCAGGAAGAGCTACATGGCAATGGCACCTCTTGGTTGTCAGTAATGCCCAGCTGTCATTAATGCAATTATCATCAGAACTCAGCAGCCCCAAGAAGTGCAAGTGATTCTTGACTCCCAAATACGATTTTTGCAGAGCAGTAACATTGCTCTTGGGTTTGATGTTGAGGAATGTCTAGGTAGATTTGCTGTGCTTGTGAAGGCTCAGTGGACTGCTAAGTTAAAACCTATTAATCATGTTTCTTGCTGATTTACTTATTCAGTTTCCTCTTCCAGTAAAGAACAGCTCTTTTAATGGTTTGAAAATGTGGGATAAGACTGAACTTCAGCTGTCCCCAGTGTTGAAACAATATATGAGTCTTTCTTAACTGTGGGGGTTGATACAGATTTCTTTCAGTGCATCATCTGTAACTGGAGATAGATTCACATCCTTTCTGAATTATATGAGTAAATGTTTTGTTTTCTGGTTATTTTCTGTCACTTTTGGAGCTTGTGCAGATTTCTAGATCTTTGTGTTTGATTTGGGCATGACCTTCCCATCCTAACCGTCAACCATGAACTGTGGAAAGGTGAAGCCTATCCCATAGCAATGAACTCACGTGTAATTAAAATGTAAAAAAGCATCTCCCTTTTAACAAAAATGTGATTTCCCATGTTTCTTGTGTTATGAGAATCAGTGACTAATCATATCCTAGTCACCTTCTCCATGTCATGCATCATCGGCTCAGTCTGTCAGAAGTAGGTCTCCGTGTTGAGGCAGCATACCAGGAAAGCTGAAGTTGGGATTCTGTTTACACATCCGCTTTCTTTTTTATTTCTTCATGCTGAGAACTTTCTACCTTGTGCTGGAGCATTAGTGTACTTCTCAGCTGGTTCCTTTTAGTAGTGTTTGCTTGTGATTTTTTTGTATTCCCATTAGGTGTTTTGATCTGGTAATTTCATTTCAACAGTTAGAGAATTTCATATTGATGAGGAAGTTTATAATGAGAGGGCACTGCTAATGAAATGGGAATTTCACGTCTTTAGAATGGGTGGTGATTTTTTTTTTAAAAAGTGAAAATAACCCTGAAATTCCCCCATGCAGCCCACCTAATCTGGTCTCACTGTGCTGGGGCTGAATCCCCAATGTTTTTGAGTGGTTTTGAAAAAAAAGTGATTTTTTTTTGAGTGTCTTGCTAAACTTGCTTCTTAGCTTGCTGATGAACTGTTTCATGGTGACGCAACATTGCCCCAGTGTTCTTTTAGGCATCCTGAACATGTATTTGTGTGTAGGTGTTGTTTGCATGTAGAAAATCAAGGACAGAGAGAGAGAATGGGTGAGGGCTGTCATGCAAGGCAAGGAATGAAGAGATTATCTTGATCTCCTTCAGCACCCACAATAGAGCTGGAGTTGCTGAGGTGACAAAGTTTCTTGTACACCAGAAGTGAAGAGACTTAGAAACATAATGAGCAGGGTTAACTATTTTTCACAAATTGGGGATGTTCTAGACATTGCTCAGTAGTTTTCATTCTTCTGGAGTTGTACGTTTGTATCACCTTTTAAGAGCTGACATAAAGCGTCAAATAAAAATACGTCTTGAGGAAAGTTTGTGGATAGATACACAAGTGTCTGCTTGAAAATGTTCTCATTGCCACGGTTATCTGAGGAAGAAAAATTCAAAAATATTTCCTTTTTATAAAAATCAGTTCATCTAGGGGCTGATTTGCTTTGATTATCAGTCTTTTTCATCAGGGGAAGGAAGAACAGAAAATTCTTTCTTACAATACTGTGATTCACAAATATATAGTACTACTTTAAATGTCTGGCTGATTAGTGTTGCTTTCTTTCAATAACTGCACCTAATAGTGAATCAAAAAACTTATTTTTATGCAGTATTACCAAGTTCTTATCAAATGATCAAAAAGGAAGGTTGGATTTCAGAACTTTTGTCGAATGTCAGCAAAAAGTTTACAGCAACATGTCTTCCATTTCTTCTTGCCTCCTCTTGAATAACAAACCTGTTTTCAAACATGATTTTAAAAAAAAAATGAATGTGTAGGTTATAATCATGCTTTTCGGATTATGATTTTATTGGTAAAAATATATACACAATGAGGATTGTAAGGAAACATGCCATTATGCTTCTCATCATTAAGGTGATAACAAAATAGATTTTTCACAGTTTAGGCTAAAACCAGGCTGATGAATCCAGTTGAAGTATGTTGAATGTGATGAAAATCCATAGGTAATGTTCGCCATCAATGTTTGAAATTCTGCTGCTGTTTTGCATTTTCAGTTATCAGTTCAAGACAGATATCTTAAGGCATTTCTTTGACTCCTGCTTTTTAATCATATATATAAAGTCTATATACTCTCTTTAAGGCCGCTCTTTTGATTATATGTTCATAAAATAACATCTATTATTATAATTTTAGAAATAAATATTTTATGGATACAACACAAAAATATTAAGCAGATTTCCTGTCCTGTGATTCACAGATCCAACGTACATGTTGTACAATAAATGTGGCTATCATTGTAACTCAGAAAATGCTCATAATGATATTTATTAGATTTACATATTGTTTTCAATTATAAGTTTTCTCATTTGGAGTTATCAAATTCTGATTTCTACTTTCTTTAGAAATATATATGTTCACCTTCATACTCACAAAATGTTTATTTTCTAAGGCAGTTGTGCTTAAAGAAGTTTTCCCTTTAAGTTCACTAATTCCATTTACCTAAAACACTGTATACAGTGCCATGACTCAGGCTGCGTGGTTTAGGTTTCATAGCATTTGTTAGCTCTTCATTCGCTTGAGATGAATTGGAAAAACAGCTATATTCTTTACCCTCTCTAATTATTTAGCTAAGTAGGGAGTGAGTTGGTTCATCCTCTTCCCAGGATGAATTTTAGGCCGTGATTTTGTTTGAAATGCCTTCTGCTGTGTTTCTTACACAATATAGCATGTGGTAGTAACAGCAGCAGGGTGCTTCACAGGTGGACGTGACTGCTTGTGGCAAGCCTTGGTGGGTCAGGGTGGAGAATGGATCTCTGCAGAGAAGTGTTGAGGGGAGTGGGTATCTGGTCTTATTTCACAGAAGATGATGGGTTATTATAAATTCACATGACAGCTTATGAATCAAACTAATAGTGCATTGGATATTGTAATGATGACTTTGGTGATGGTACAACTTTTGACAGATGGAATGAAATTTGTTAAGAAACTAACCTTATTTTGGCATTCTCCTCTCTCACTCCAGAAAAAACTGTGAAGTGTAATTATAGTACATACAATTATGACATTGCTTTTTTCTGGAACTTATAGTTGCTTTTTGTACATCAAAGACACCAGATAAATAGCCAAATACTAATTTTTATTATTATTACTATTTGTACAAAGAATTGTATTCAAACATTATAATGAACTTGAACTGTTCAGAGCTTAGATCAGATTCTTTTTACATGGCAGCTTTTCAAAGCTGTTGACCTCGAGACCATTCTGGTGTTTCAGGGGATAGCATTCCATTTTTCTCTTCACACATAATGAGCAGTGAACTCTCTGGCTGTTGTTGTCTGTTCCCTCTACTGAGAGGCCACTACAGTCAACAAATCCACTGTTTCTAAACAGAGTGATGCATTGCAGGTGCTTTCCTCATCTCCTCACACCTCTCAAAAACATTAGGAGGGATTTTCAACTTCCTATTCAACTTCTAAATGGAGAGTCAGGTCAGACTTTGGATTAGAAGACTAATAAATCTTCTGATTTCAGTTATTGTACTAGTATCCAGCTCATATCTACTGCTTGCGGTACTGTAACCACATTGACCTCACTTCAGGCGGTTGGAATGATAGCTTAATGAATATATCTAAAGACCCATCATAAATTTCAAGCAAAGAAAATGTCACTCCTCTGATGTTGGTGTATAAAATTTAGACCTTAAATTGCTCTCTCTCTTAATCATTCTTTGTTTGAGTTACCCCGTAGGTGGCCGTTTCCAAAGATGGGAGCTCCAGTGCTGTAAATAAAGTCCAGCAGGATGCAAGGTGCTGAAAATAGTGACTTCACTAGCTCTCCTGCTCCACTGCTGCAGTGAAATGAATGATTGTTGATTTGTATTTAATGCTCAATTTCCTCTCCATTACTACAAACCATGCAAGTCAGGCCTCGTTTCAGGCTATTCATATGAGAGCTCAGTCTATCCGGTTTCACATCTGCTAAAAGCCCCCATGTCATACTAATTACGGTCTTGCCCTGGACAGAATTCATGTTTTAAGACCAAAGCAAGATATACTTATTTACAGCCAATGCTCTGATCAATATAATTTGTTGTGTGCAAGCTAGAATCCTACTTGTGCTGTGGTATGTACACTCAAAATACAAGAGCTATACAAAAGCACAGAAAACAAGTGTAATGGTTGTGCCTTTTCTGAGCATTTTACAATGCCAAGTGTGTTCAAAATTGAAACCTCCAATGTCTCTGCTTTAATTTCAGTGCCATAGCAATTACTTTTCCTTGGCCCTTGGTCTATGCACTGCCATGGAGCGTAAGGTAATATTTTTACTCCCTCTAAATCAAAGGAGATGAAAGATTAGCTCCAGAAAAATAAACCAGATTAGCAGTGTAAAACTTGAAAGGATCTTTTGCCTTGGTTGTCCAATCTGCTGCTTTTATGGGAAATTAAGGCATGTGATCTCCTTTATGATCAACCTCAACCTTAAAAACAGTTGTTCCACTATTTCTACTGAAATCTTATTCCAGTCATTGTTTGAGGGTTTTGGAAATATTTTTCTAAATTTTAAACTAAAAGTGTTGTCAACATTTTTTATCCATGTATTCTTCTGCATCATTATACCATAGCTTATGCTTTTCTTCCTGGGCATTTGCTTTGGGTGTAAATGCTGTGGCAGTGAATTGGAGGGACTGGAGCCAGTAATGCAGCTAGGCAAAGGAACTGATAAAGATACCAATGTAACCCCAGTCAGTTACATTGGAAGTTCTTCTGGAATGCAGATACAACAGACTACCTCTACTAGGATGATATGTTCAATACAGTATTTTGGTTTTAAGTGATCAATAGCAGATGCTTAAGGGAGGCACAGGAACGTGTCAGGCATGGAATTATGTTCTTAGGCTGCAGCAGTCTGCAGTCAGGTCTTTCTGAATCAGGTGGTTTCTTGTTGCTTAATAGCCCTTGATGAATATTTGCTCCAAGAATTTGAATAGTCACTTTTGAACCTAGGCAAACTTTTGACACTCAACATCACAGGGTCACCTTCCCCTCAGCTTAATATCAATTGCATAAAGACGTGCTGTCTTATGTTTGTTTTGAACGTGCTTCTTGCTAAGTTCACATGATGCATTACATTATTTCCTGTTATAGGATATAAGGAACAGTGTCTTACTACTCTGTGTCACAGTTTTCTAAGTTTCTCCTCCTTCAGTTGTCTCTTGCAGTTTTCTTGTAATTACTATAAACCATGGGGATTTGCTTTTTTTTTTTTTTTTTTTTGTCTTTAAGTCTTTACCATCATCAGCTTCTATTGATATTGCATGTTATTTTGCTTTCAATTTACATTCATAAATTGTCCTGGAATAAGCAGTAGTGTCGAAGCCAGTAACACTTTGCTATCCACTGAAAATCTGATACCACCTTCGATGTGTAAAAAACCAAAACCAAACCAACTTAAGAACACTACTGCTAGCTGGTGTTCCTTCAGTCTGGCCTGGGAATGGTTTGGTTCCCATCACCTGGAAGGTGTTAGGCTTTTGGGACTTATGCTCCATTTGATGGAGTTCTCGTTTCCACAGCCTTATACCAATTAAGCATCTTGCTTCATGTTCAGCATCATTATCCTGATTGATAGCAGAGATAAACTTTCCTTTGCTTGCTGTGTTTTCCATAGATTGCCTGCAGTATTTGCCCTCGGTCCATTACAAAGTGGCTTTGCTTTATCTTGCAACGCATCTTTCTCTTACAATAGAAACTGAAGTTCTTCGTCTTAATATCATTTGTAAGCTCATGATCCCCTTTTGGCAATTCTCATTGCCTTTCTATGCTTCTTGATATCTTAAGTCATAGTATTCTTTGGTCACTCATTGGCCTATTACATTTTATTTTATTTGCTTATCTACATTTTCCTTTAATGGTGAGTCTTCATCTCCATAAGTAGAAATTTTCTCTGTAAGGTTTTATTTATCTATGCTGTAAAAATTCCTACTTTTTAAGCACATCTTAGGAAGTTCAGGCTTTCTCTACATCCAGGACACAGAGGTCTTCAGCTGTTTTATGTTGTCCATATGTTGTCTACTTCCATTACATTCACGAGAATTTGGGAATCCACCAGTTTTTAACTGGACTCTCTGTCACAAATCAAAACTAGCAATTGTTTCCAGCATGTTTTTGGAAATTGAAAACCCATTCAGAATAATAAGCATAAAGGGTTTTGTAATATTCTAAATGACTTTTCTTCCCCTTCAGTGGGGGATTTTTGTGCTTCTTTAAAATGTTGTTCTGTACTCTAGAGATGATTCTCCTTTCAAAAACTTAAAAAAGGAAAATAAAATTATCTGATTTTCTGGCTTGTAAATCAGAAGGATGAGGTCAAAGATTTGCTTCTTCAGGCTTTATTCTCACAATTAGGTAGTGTTGGTGAAGTTCCTGTTGTTAGAGCAACAAACTACTAGAGAGAAACATAAAACCCACATATCTGCCTAATTAGTTCCTATGGATATTATAAATTAAAGTTCTTATTTTGACTAAAGCATACAGACTGAGTGGAAATTTCAGTTGATCTAAATATGCACTTGACTGTTGAATGGATGGTCATGTCATTTTTTGAGTATGGTTAGTAATTTTCCCCTTTTTTGGCTGGATTTACACTTGAAATGGGAAAAAAAGACTATTGTATTTTAACTTGGAAAACAATCAAGACATGTCAGGAGCAGACTGTTTGCTTGTTGTTGTTTTTTTTTTTTAAAGTTTCCTTCCATTTTAGAAAAATGGTGCAGCATATAACAAATTGTATGAAAAAAACCTGAGATTCTTCCATTGCAAATAAAGTGTGAACTTGGGATTTTCAAAGGCACTTGTATTACAGGTGTTTTAGGCAAACATTTAAGTACCCAAAAGAATCTGATTTTAAATCTCTTATGATGTTAGGTGATGCATCATTTCCTTGTGCATGCTTCAACTACATCAAATTATTCAATACAGAAAAGTCTTTTTAAAAAAATTTTTTACTCCCACATGGTCATTTGCCTGTGAAATGCACATTACGTTTAACGCTTGTTTAGATTACAGTGAGGTGATCCCTGTAGATGGCCCAAAGTAACAGCCTCGTATTGCTTGGGAAAAGGATTAAAAGAAGTTTAACTCCTTCACAAGCTGTGGATGGTGGAGGGGAATTTGTCACAATGAGAGAAAACACAACAACAACAAAAACGCAGAGTTGAAGCAAACCAGAATCTAATTGGTATTTAATCTTCTAGATTTGATGAATGGGATTGTGTGTGTCTGATCCTTTACATCGTTGTCATTTTGGTTACCTTTGGATGTACTTTCATATATATTTTATGCTTCTGGAGTTGGTGTTCTTTTATACTGTTGATGCTTACCTAATATATGTAAGATTGTGTGCATTGCATATGATTATGTTTCTACACCTTCCGTGTGAAGTGTGGTTAGGCCTTCTTTCTTCTTTTTCTTTTTCTTTTTTTTTTTTTAAACCAGGAAATCACAGTCTAGTCTATAAAACAATAAGGATTTACTCCTATCATGCAGTGATGATGGGAAACAATAATCTGAAGTTATCCGAGGAACTTGGATTTAAGTTGATAAAACCGATTTGCTCTTTTTTTTGCTTTTGGAGAAATGCGGAATACTGTTGACAAAGAACATATCTACTTTAGCTTCAAAAAATTCCAGTAAGAAAACAGTTCTGTAATGTAATGTGATCAAACACATATCACAAAATTGACATGTTGTGGATCATTATAAGAGAAAAACAAGTATACAATGTTTAAATCAAAGCCTTTGTCCTTAAGACAATACAGGCAGTTCAGTATCATTTAAATTCAGTATTTTAAAAAAATTAATTAGTACACTAAGGAGAACCTGCTGGTGTCAAATGAAGTTCATGGACAGGTGTCTTAGTTGCATCACTAATTTCATTTTATATAAGAATCTTGCTTGCTGTGGCCAACACATTGAACCTATATGTAAAGAAAGAATGTTTTTATATATAGACAGATACAAACACATCATAAATCATATGTCCTTTACAATTTCTTGGTACTAAGTGTTTATGGTTTATGAGTCACAGCTGTTGGAAAGCTTATGATGAAAAAGTGACACCTTAGAAATGGCTGCAGAAGTATGATCTTCAGTTTATTATTATTATTTTGTTTTAAAAGTGGCAGAGTTTTGATCCTCAAATTAACTTCATCCACTCAGTTACAGAAATTGTATAACCCCAGCAGGAAAATATGTGCATAAATAAATATATGCAAATGTATTTCCTCTGAATATTCTTTCTGTCCCTTCTACATATGTACTTACACTAATGGGCATTACAAATGCAATTTCAAAGGCATTTTGTCTTAAATGGAGTGAGGTTTTTCCACTTTCCAGTATTTGCTCTTCAGTGCAGAAATGCAGCTTTAATACTAGTCTCAGAAACTTGGAAAATTTGCTGATATTCTGTTGTTTGTTTGCTTGCTTGTTTGGAGTAGTCTGTTTGCATTTGTCAGAAGCTCTCTATTAGCCTATAAGGAACTATGCTTCACTACGTTAAGAACATCTGAATTCGTTCTGTGTGTTCACAAAACCTTCAGCAAGAATCAGTAAAACCAGTTAAAGCTTAATTTATCATACAGATAAAAGGACAATGAAAGTCAATATTGCCAGAGCTGCTTTGGATTTCCATGGTGGTCTGTGAGAGGAGGGAAAAGGTGATGCTGGATGATGTGGTGTCAGCCGTCTGTTCTCAGTGGGAGCTGTATTGACAGTTTACAGGGATGTAAAGAAATACTGAATTGCTGAGGTCTAAGGATTTTCTTCTGTAGAGCAATGGGATCTCCTTATGTTCTGGATGCTGATTAAATTTTGAGGTCTGGTTGTCAGTGAGTCAAAATATACCCTGGATGTCACTTTCTGTTTCATTCCTTTTTGCCTGTCTATCGCTGTTATTTTTGTGATCCTCATTTATTCAGATATTTCACATTCTTCAATACATTTATCTTTACAACAATGCAGGGAAGTATAAAAACATTGCTATTCTTATTTCTTTTTTATGGATGGGAAGTTTAAGCAAAGAAATAGTGCGGAGAGCATTCTCAAGTCTGCATAAGACATCTGTGAGAAACTGAACACTGAGAAGTGAATTTTCATCTAGTGCTTCTACGCTGAACCATTCAGATGTCTGAAAGGACACGAGCAACTTCATGTCCAGTAGTAAGGATGGACATGCATCCAAGAACTCCTCACAACCTAGACTAGCTGTTTGAAAACAAAAAAACCAGACTTGGATAGTGAAAAAAGAGATCCCATATGTAATTTTGTAAATTCAATAATGTGCATATGGAGCCAGCTCTTTAGAAATACTGGGAAAAGCTTGTCAAGGCTTTTCTGACTTCTCTAGTCTTGTTAGTAGTAGAGTCCTTGTGTAAAAGTCTGCTGTTTCGAAGAGGGGTTCCGGCAATTTTGCTTCCCTGAAATGCGGCCTGCCTCAGCTCTGCGGTTTCTTTGTAGAAAGTAATTGTGGAATTGCAGGCCGAAATAAGTGAAAGTTCCCTCTAGATGCAAGTTCTCAACTTTTCCCTTATGTAGATGTGGAGGTTGGGCCTCTGATGTGGCTCCCAACGCAGCTGTGTGAGCAACAGTTCCCACAAAGCCAGGCACAGAAACTCATGCAGAAAAGCACAGAGAAAGATGGCACTAGGACTTAACAGGGTGAAAGGGGTGCAACTCTATGGTGATGCTGGTGAGAGCAAAAGATCTTGAACCATAGTGGGTTGTGGCCTTTGCAGCCTCCATAGCCAACAAAAGTTTGTGATGACCCAACAGTTTTTATCATACACAGTATTTCATGATCCTAGGTTAGATACAGACTCAGAGCTGCAAAGAATAAAGCTGGAAGTATTGTCCTTCTCATACAAAATCACCAGGGTACTCTTTTTTGAGTGAAAGTCCTGAGAGATTCTTCTTTTTAATCTTGTTATTTCCCTTGGCATGTCCTTAGACATGACTGTCCAGTGCTTTGTCTGGCATCAGTTGATGTCGTAAACCGTTGATGTTCTTATTCATATTGAAGATATATAGGCTGTATGATCAATAATCTTTTTTCTTCTCCCAATCAGAGGTTAATCCCATGCATTCTAGAGCCTCCAAATACACCAGTAGGCAAGTAACTGTGCCATGCTTTTCAGAACAATGGTACACTGAATTTTACATGCTCCGAAGAGGAACCTCTGGGGTTTTGGATTTCAAGTTGTGGTTCAAGTCTGCTACCCTGTAGTTAGTTTGTTTCTGCTTTCTGAAAATAGAGTTTCTGACTTTTCTAAATTTGCTTGTTCTTGTGCTGTATAAGATGTTTGTAATTTCACTGGAAAGACATCTGCTGTTATGGGCTGTGTCTGTGTGTGCAAATTAAACAAGATTGGATAAGTTGGAGATGGTCAAGACTGAACAGGACTCATGCAATCTCATGCAAAATTGAGTTGATGCGAGCAACCATTGCAACTGTCCTGTATAGCATTTGTCTAGGGCTGGTCTAGGGATCCCAGGGATCCAAGCTTGCTCCACTTTGTAATGAAACAAGAGATAGCTGTTTCTTACCGGCTGAAGGCATGGTTGATTTCTAGCACTGACAGAGCAAGAAGCACTGGCAGTTCCCTAAGGACCCCTCTCCTGAAAGGTAATGTCTGACTATGGGAGGATGATTCTGTGTGAAGGATAAAAATTGAGGGACCACAGAAGGATAAAGGCTTTCTTTTATTTGTTTTCTTGACCTGATCTATTCTGTTTGTTTACAGAACAGAGTGTGACTGAGAGAGACTTGCACTGAAGAGGACGTAGGATTTGTTGTCCTTAGCTGACAAAAGGAAGAAGCAACCTTTACCTTTAAAACAGTTAGGACCCATTATGAAAAGCCATGTAGGTTGCAGGAGGAGACCTGTATCTTTCCATTAACCCACATACACCAGAAATGTAAATGTAGATGAGTTTGCTCATCTCGGTAATCTTGGGAACACTTTTTAATTCTGTCTGAATGTGATTCTTTTTTTAAAATGAAAATACAATGTTTGTATTTTCTATTTTTTTTTTGGTCTTCTGCTCATCCCTGTAGTTGTGGTAACAACCAACTGTTGTAGTAACTGTTGAACTGACACAATGCAGTGATCTCGTGATGATGTTACAAGCAATAACACAAGAAACCAGTTTTTAAATTTTATTTCAGTAAAGATAAAAATTACTCTCACTGTATTTTAAATAGTTCAGACTTTTCCCCTTTTTTGTTTAAGAATAGACACCAGACCCTGTAGTTGAGATCTTAATAGTATGATACTTACTGGGTTTTAGCATGGAAGTAGCCTCCAGCAGTCTACTGGCCCAGAAACCCATCTGTACAATGTTCCTGAAGTTTTCAAAAAATGCAAATAGGAAAGTTAGTTGGGTTACAGGTCTCTTTAGACTAATCTATCCGATTCAGCTGAGAGGTTTTATGGGGACTTACTGATAAAAACCTGTTGAGGTAAAGGTTTCAAGTAATGGTTTCCCCCCCCCCCCCCATGTAGAGTGCTACTTTTTAGTATTTTTTCAGGAGCCTCTTGTCATTTCTCCTTAGGTCTCTTCAGACTAATCGATTCAGCTGAGAGGTTTTATGGGGACTTACTGATAAAAACCTGTTGAGGTAAAGGTTTCAAGTAATGGTTTCCCCCCCCACCCCCCATGTAGAGTGCTACTTTTTAGTATTTTTTCAGGAGCCTCTTGTCATTTCTCCTTCAGCTTTGTTTTCAAGTACAGATCTAACCTTGTTTGTACAAAACTCTGAGAAAGAGTTAAATAAAAGGAATGTTTAAGTTTTGCTTGACTAAACAAGTAAATACTGGAGCTGCACAGCACAGTCACACTTCACCCAAGGCCAAAACAAAATGAGAGCCTCATGCCCGTGGTGGTGGCTTGACAAAGTCTCTTGGTTAGACATTTTCATAAAAGGCAATGATTCATCTTATTTCTTTATTTACTGTCCCATGTGACGCTGAGTTTCAATGGACTATCAGCTTGCTGTGGTTTATTCCTTTTCATGACAGACAAAAGAAAAAGTAATGTTGAAATTGAAAACAGTAATGTTTCTTGCAGCTCCCTTTTTTTGCTGGAGCCAGTGAATGCCAAACAGGCATTATAATAGATGGGTGTTGCTTTAGGAAAAAGTCTTTGGTTGGCTTATGCTTTTAAAAGTTTCAGCTTTCCACAGGATTTCAAATTTGACAGGGATTTTCTGACTCCTGCAAGAGAAGAACACAAAATACAGTTCCTTTTCTTCAGTAAAATTGGAAGGAAACAACTTTGCTAACGTCCCTTGCATGGGAATAAGGTTCAGGCAACCCTGGAAACTGAGCCTGCTTGTCCTGTGATGCAGACATTTGCTGTCTTCTTGTCTTCCAGATAACAAATAATTGAAGTTTATGTTTTGTACAGCATCACCACAGTTGGCCTTAATTTGTACTGAACACAGAAAGCAGGTTGTTTTGGAGTATGTATACACGTTTTATTTGACCTAGCTATGTAATGGGAATAGCTGTGGTCCCTAATGGGATTTTTTTTATGCCACATTGTTTCAGCCTTGTTCTTGGCAGTAATCAGCCCTTTTATCTCTTGGTGACTAACAGGATAGCCAAAGAGTGCAGTTCTTCAACATGTTACCACTGTGGCCAGTGAACGAAGAAACTTGCTTTGTAACCGCTAGTATTTTTGTTGTTGTAGCTCAGAGGATAGACTTGGCATCAGGAGTGTCAATGGCTCTTCAAAAGGCTGAATTGAATTATAGATTTTTAAATGTAATTGTTTCTCCTACACTGAGCCTAAACAATTCTTGTGTACATATGGAGGTAGCTTAGCAAACCCCCTAATGCTTCTATGTAATATACAATCACATTGATTTGCATGCTCTGTCTAAATTTAACATTGGGTCATCCAAGTGTAGCAATGAGAATATATTGAGACAGTCTTTGGTCTTGGGGACTGAACAGCCCTGGCTATAGGAAGTCATGAGAGCAAACCAACAATTTTAAATGAGATGGTTATCCAATTCCCATGTCTTCTGCAGTGTAAAAGGCCCTCCTACAGCCCCCTCATGGCCCCAGACGCTACAAAACAGATTTTGTTGGTAGAGTTTATGAATTCCAATGCTTTTTACCCTGGGTATCTACTTTTCTATCTGCATGTGTTGCAATAAAACAATATGCACAAGGTTATAAAAATAGCCTGGAAGTGATTGACATGCTAATAATGCTCAATCAAGTCAATAATGCTCATGTAACAAGCTCCTGAGAAAATAACATTTTCGGTCAATAATATCCTTTTTAAAAATGAACTGTTTGTTTTTAATTAACCTCATATTTAGCCATTTAGTCATGCCATGTCCATCAAGCACAGTAGATGTCTTGAAACACTGCATTGTTACCTTAAACTTTCATGTCTTCCTTCTTGGCTTTCTCTTCTGCATTCCACCTTGGCATGTTTTGGAGGATTGAGGCAGATCATGGCTTGTCATGTTACTTCGAATTCAGTGCTTCTCCTTTGTAACAAGGGTGTTAGGTGATTCATCTGTAACAGAACATCCCATTACGTTGTGACAGATTGTCAGGGTGAACCTGCTCTAAGTATTTAGCAACAATATAGTGCTTCTAATGTGTCACTTGGCACTTTTTCCTTTTATTTTATTTTTCTTTTCTTCCTTTTTTTCCTTTTGGCTAAAGGCTGACAGATTTTAATCCATTAAGTGATCCAAAAACCCAGTGTTTGTAATTGTGTAATTCTCAGTAAAATTGAGCAGGACAGACAGTGGCCACAAATTGTCAACAGGGTCCCATGGTCTTAAGACTCTTCTTGTCACATAATGTTAAGTAGTATATTGTGGGGTTTGGTTTGGGATTTGTTTGTATCTTTTAAGGGAAAAATTATATGCTATCAGGGAGGAATGTTTTAAAAAGAAAATACATTCATATCCCATTTATGAAGGAGACCTGCAATAAATTCTAACAGTTGTGAGATGGCTGTCAGATGCATAATTCCTTGGGTTGTTTTGTTTCTGTGCTTTCTTACATATAGTGTTTGGGACAGGCAAGATCTGGGGTTCAGTGGTTCCCTGTCTGACACTCTGCCTCTCAGCTGCTCCAAGGTCTTCACAGTATCACCTTCTCCTTTGCACAGGGCTTCTGATTAATTATGGCACACTTCTAGCCCCTACATTAAAAAAAATATTTTGTACCTATCAGCGCAATGAAATTGTGTGGCTGAATTCATATTAAATATAGCCGGGTGAAATTGTACCTCAGATGACTTACAGACTGCTGGCTGCTGAGTGCTTTTGTAAATAAGGAGCCTTAATTAGGTGCCTAAATGTTATGTTAAGATTGTCATTGATTAACCATTGTTTTGACAGTTTTTGTGTGCCCCTGTGTTCACAGATACTCACATCAAGATCATAGTGCCTATAGGAACCCTTACCTTCTGTTGATGCCAAATTCACCTATCCAAGTCAGCAGTAAATTGATGACTTACAAAAAAATCTGGTTCATGATTTTGAACAAAAATACAGTAGGTGACATTCATCAATGTGTTTAAAATAAGACAAATACTGAAGGTTAAAGGGAAGACAGAAATTGGGAATCTGATGCATTTTTAATGCAAAAATGAGACCTGCTTAACCCTTCAATATTTCCATGTTTTGTATCCATTTTCTTTCTCCTGATGATAAGTGAAACCTGCATCTAGTACTTCATGGAAAAAAGGTTGCAGAGATTCTATGTAACTTTGGTTTAATTCATTTTACATAGCATGTAGAATGCTATGCACTTTTATGCAATTTTTGACAGTGCCTAACAGCAATTGATTGCACTTCCTAATATTTTGATTTAAAAAATGTCTCAAGTTTTTCAAGTGGAGTAATTTTGACACAATAACAGTATCATGCTATTTAAGTCTTGTCAATGAACTTATTTTTTGTCTGCCCTTTTATTCTTTATCAGAAGTTCCTGTGGACATCACTGGCTAAATAACAACAGAGGTAAGAGCTTGAACGTCTTCTGTATCTACCTTCTTTGAAGAAAGATTAGGCTATTTTTGTTCTGGTGTTCATTTTTAAATCATCAGAGATGAGGAAAAGGTTGCTGTGTAAAGGCCTGTTAATTGCATCTTGACTCTTGCACCGTTCAGGAAATGATAAAGCTAACCTCAGAGAGCGAGAGGTGGGTCAGGGGGATGGTCGCTACAGGCCTCGATTCATAAATGTACTTTCTTCAGGTTTTTTCTGCAGTCAAGATATGTTAGCACAATGTTTTTCTGTCGTTGGCTGAAATAAAGATTTAGAAAACCTGTTTCAGGCTCATTTCACAGCAAACAGATGAAAGCAGAGATGAAATCAGGTCAATAAGTTTTGTAAAATAAATAACAGGTACACATGTAATTTTTCAGTTCTTTTTAAGAGGGTACAGCAATGGCACACAAATTGCATTGTGCTGAATGAAGCAAGACCAGGACTGAAGCATTCGTCAGGAAAGAATAGTAGAAAAATACTTTGCCTTGTTAAAAAATTGAGTGTTATTTTAAAGAAGACAACAGAAAGATTTCAAGAAAAACAAATTCTCAGTTGTCTCTGCTATTATAAAATTAGTAATTTCAGAACTTTTGCATTTGCTCTGTCCATCTAGATACTTGTACATACTTTATTCTGTGTTGCTCTTGCATTTGAATTTTTTTTAAACTTGGGTATGAGGCTTTGATATCATTCTTTCTGGCAGCCCAGAAAGCCAACCGTATCCTGGGCTGTATCCAGAGCAGTGTGGCCAGCAGGTCGAGGGAGGGGACTCTGCCCCTGTACTCTGCTCTGGTGAGACCCCCCCTGGAGTGCTGCGTCCAGCTGTGGAGCCCTCAACGTCAGAAGGATATTGACTGGTTGGAGCGAGTCCAGAGGAGGCCACGAAGATGCTCTGAGGGCTGGAGCCCCTCTGCTGTGGGGACAGGCTGAGAGAGTTGGGCTTGTTCAGCCTGGAGAAGAGAAGGCTCCGGGGAGACCTTATAGCCCCTTCCAGTGCCTGAAGGGGCGACAAGGAAGCTGGGGGGGACTTTTTACAAGGGCCTGTCGTGACAGGACAAGGGGTAACGGGTTTAAATTGAAAGCGGGGAGGTTTAGATGAGATATCAGGAAGAAGTTCTTCCTGGAGAGGGTGGTGAAGCACTGGAACAGGTTGCCCAGAGAAGCTGTGGATGCCCCATCCCTGGAAGTGTCCAAGGCCAGGCTGGATGAGGCTTGGAGCAACCTGGTCTAGTGCAAGGTGTCCCTGCCCATGGCAGGGGGGTTGGAACTGGATTGTCTTTAAGGTCCGTTCTAACCCAAACCATTCTACGATTCTATGATTCTTGAAAACTATTGGATATTTCTTTTGAACCGAAGTAAAATGCCTTTCTTTCTAAAATAGTGCAATATCTATCGGTGAAGAGAATGCAGATTTATAGAAAAGGCTTTTTAATGTGCTCTGTTTCTTGCTTCTTTGTAAGCACAGAATGAAGTGGAAGTGTTACACTGTCAGATATCTAAGAAATATATCTACGATGGTTTTATTTGTATTATTCTTAGTTTCTGAGTCAAACAGAATGTCTTTTATATTTTTTTTTCTGAAACAGAGGACTTATGGTATTTTATCCTTTCATCGCAAATTTTGTTTGTTGTAGTTTTCCTGTATTCTGCCTTTTTTTTTTTTTGTTTTTGTCTGACACCATCTTGCTGGTTTTGTTTCACTGGTTCGTAAATCTGAAGACTTCCATGTGAACTCTAAGCACATATTATATGCAGCAACTTTCAGTGGCAGAATAGCCTCTAGCTGAGGTTGAAGTAGCATCTAGTGGGCTGAATTCCCATCTAAAATGTGCCTAGTGAAATCTCTGATCAGATCATTTACCTTAAATATTCTTGTGTGTAGTACAAGCCTACATTTTTGGAACAGGGTGACTGCATGGCAGGAGTATCTTTGGATACTTTTGGTTTTGCTCTCTCTGCCTAATCTCTCCATCTATATACATGTGCTTGCTTTGGCCTGTGTTCTCCCATTTTTGTATTATTTGGCAATATGGTGCTCTTTTTATGTCCTTTTTCTATAAACAGGAAATATAGCTGTTGGTAACTTTGTATTATATTTGATCTAAGGTCTGCCTCTTTAAAGTAGACCTTCATTTTGCATTCTTAACCCCAATTTTCCATTTATAAATCATTTAAGAAATACAGATTTGTCACATCAGAAGGGAAAGGAAAGGGTAGGAATAAAACTCAAAACCTGAACAAAAACCCCACAATGCTGAGAAAATACCTTAAGGAAATGTTCAGCAGCTGCAATTAAGTTTCATAAAGCCAGCAATAGACTGGAAAATATATTTTACTTTTCTCCAAGTTGTTGTATCTTTCCTCTTTGAAAATACTGAATTTAAAAAAATTTCTGATCATCAAGACTTTGGCTAATATTCAACTTCAAGATTTGCAGAGGCTGGATACCTGCTGGTATTTGGCCTGTTTTGGTGGGGGGGTTTTTTTTTTATTTTTTTTTTTTTTTTTTAGTAAAGAAGACTCATAATGCAGATCTCCTTCCAAACTCTCTGTAAGAATGAGTTGACAATGGATTACAGACGTTGTGAGAAGGCAGCCTGTGCTTTGCTTGTTCAATTCATGGAAGGCTTCAAAAGGCAAACTGAACTGTGCTGGTTTGGTACCTGGTGAAGATCTGGCCACAACTGCCCTTCATTTCTAAATGAAACTGCTGAAGATAGGTTAGAATAATTCGATTTTCAAGGTATTTAATTTGAATCAGACTTTTGAGTTTGGCTCCTTACTTATAAAATGGAAATATTGTGAAAATTTTGTGAAAAGTTGTGAAAAAGCTCAGGAATATCTGAGCTTGCTTTCCAAGTTGCTAGAGGGGCAGGGGTGCTTCCTGAAGCATTCTCCAGCATCATGAAAGAAAGGTGGAGGTGCTTTGTGTGTCTGTGAGCATGTACTCCAGTGCAGCATCCTTCACTTGCTATCAGGTAAAGTAGAGGGGAATAATGACTAAGCACCACTGATGATCTACAGCTCGTTTTCTTCCTAGCTCTTATTTTTGGCTTGATTTTGTTTGTTTGTTTGTTTTTGGTAACTATTCAGATTTTGCTTACAAAAGCAGGAAACTCCCGCATCCTTAAAAAATACGTGATGCAGAGAGAAGGACAAGGGCTTGTTAACTTATACTGAGGACTGACTAAAAAAACCCGCTATGAATTTTACAAGCAAACTAACTGTGACACTTCGTAAATTTAGAAAAGCTCCTGCCATATTCAAGCAATTTTAAAAACCATTATATTTTAGTAAACTTGACTGTCATGTTATTTTTTTCTAAATTAGCTTCCCATCACTACTGATTATTCAGATTTTTGTGCCTGAACCAGAGCTTTCTCATTGATATGCTCCTCTTATCCAGCTATTCATTTTACTGTATCTTATGTAACAGCAATCTTCAGATCTGGAATGGTACCTCACCTCTGCACAATAGATTTTCTGTTGAAGTCAGTGGAAAACTGACTTACATTGAATTAAGCAGAAGCAACAAGCTCATTATAGGGTGGAGCCAACAGATAGAAAAGGCTACATAATAGAAGCACTTGGCATTCATTTGTAGAGACTGCTAAAATGTAGCTTTTTGCATGATGGGATTTTCTGCCGCTATGAGTAAACTGTCCTAGTACAAGCTAATGAATGTAGATTGTTTAATTTTGCTTATTAGAATTTTCATGTTAATGCTGAAGAAGCATATATTTTTCATATGTGTCTGTGAGATCTAAAGGAGCCAGTTTTTCTTCTGGAACTCTATTAAAAACAATACTGTGCCTTAGACAAATTGTACAAATATTTTGGCCCATAGCATTGAAACTTAAAAATGTTTAGGACTTGATAAATTCTCTTTTGATCTGTGTAAAAATGAACCATGCTGCGCCAAGAGTCCATAGATGATTCCTGATCTGAACACAGCACAGTGGTAACAGTGTTTTATTTGAAAATCTTGTCCAAAACCTCTGTTTTAATAAAAGGAACCATTGTCGTTAATAAAAAGCTTCCTTTGAGTTCAGTGGGTTGGGATCAAACTATAGTGATGGCTATATAATGAAATATTTGTGTGTTGATATAGCACTGAGTCACTTTGATCATCCGTGATACTGGCAGGTGACTTTGTGTTTTAGGAGTGCTATGGAAAGTTATGTGTCAGCAAAATGTCCAATTCTCAAGTCAGGATGGAGAAACACTATTTCAAAATAACTGCAGATGTCAAATAAATAGAAATTAATTTGTGTATATGGTAAGTAGGTGGATGAATAGTTTGGCTTTTTTTTGCATCACAAATTGCAAAATCTCATGGTTTTTTATCCCTATGTAACCCAAGATGAATATTTACTCGAATCTTATTTTAAGGGTTTTAATTGTTTTGAGATAAGCTGCATCATTCAGATTTAATGCCACAAGTTTCAGAATTTCCATTGTGAGTAATCCATTTTATTCTTCTATAACTCCAAGGATTTTTTATATAACCATATATCTTATTAACAGCAAATTTCAGTGACAACCAAACCAAGGAATTTTTACGTTTGGTGCTTGTTGTAGGAATTCACATTACATAATGGCTCTGCTATTACATAAAACATCTAGGTAAGCATCATTTAGCTTGTGAGCAGACAAAGGCTTGTACGATACTTATCAGCCTGCAGTCTGGGTCTGCTTTACTTTTTCTCACAGTTTACCAAGACAAATATAAGAGCAAATATGCCTTGTCTTCCTTTTGGCAATCAGTTTTAAAGCTGAGGAAATGTTCTGGATAGGCAACTTGATGTCCCAAGTCAGCAAGATATTTATGCTTCTCGCTCCTTGCAGGTGACACAGTTGGTTTAGAGGAGCATGTGGGATTGATAGTTAAGAGCTTAGCTACGCTTGAGTACCTGTTACAAAGTTACCACCTCCTAGATTGGATTATTCCTATGATATTGATATTATTTCTATGATAATGACTTTACATTAAAAATATAGTCCTGAGGCATCATTTCCTCTCTAAGGGGCTATTGAAAGGCAAAAACCTTAACTGGAATATCATGACCAGTTTTAGATACTGAGCCTCAATAAAAGTGTTGAGTCCAAAAGGCATCAGTGGAAGTGATTAAGAGTCTAGAAATCTGAAGTTCAAGAAGAAATCAGGGGTTGCTGAAAGAAGAAAACACTTGAGGGAAAATGGTAACATGGAATGTCTAGAAGGCTGCTGCAGGGAAGAAGAGAATAATGTGGTGGGGTTTTTTTTTCATATCTATAACAGATATGATGTACTACGGTGGTCTTGAGTTGCTGCAGAGAAGAAGGTTCCTGTTCCTTAAACAGTGTGGTTGTTGAAATCATAAAGATTGTTTGGATGGGCTGGGAATCTCTACTATTAGAGGAATTTAATGCAAGTCTAGACATGCATCTATCATGAATGATGCAGGAGAGCTGATCCTATTCTTAAGACTGAAAATAGGTAGACTAAGCAACCTCTTGCCATATGATTCTGTGATTTTTAAACCCATATAATAATAAACTTTTAATGCTAAATTAATACTTACAGTCTTGCAACTTCAGCATTTTGGTCAGGTTGCATTTGGAGCACCTCTGCTATGGTGAAAGGCTGAGAGAGCTGGGCTTGTTCAGCCTGGAGAAGAGAAGGCTTATTGCAGCCTTTCAGTACCTAAGGGGCCTGTGTGAAAGCAGTGGGTGGTCTTTTTACAAGGGCCTGTAGTTACAGGACAAGGGGTAATGGGTTTAAATTGAAAGCATGTAAACTTAGATTGGATATCAGGAAGAATTCTTCACAGAGAGGGTGGTGAGGCACTGGAACAGGTTGCCCAGCGAAGTGGTGGATGGATGCCCCATCCCTGGAATTGTTCGTGGCCGGACTGGATGAGGCTTTGAGCAACCTGATCTAGTGGAAGGTGTCCCTGCCCATGGCAGGGGAGTTGGAACTAGATGATCTTTAGGGTCCCTTCCAACATAAACCTTTCTATGATTCTATGATTCTATAATTCATTATGAAAAAATTGTCACTGAACAGTATCATGCAGCAAAAATTATGCCTACAGCACCCGTGGTACAGTGTTGCTTTATTTACCTAGTTTCACATGAAACAATACAAGTCTCATATGTGTATGTACCTTTCCCCTTCAGAAAGAAAAGAGACTCTGTAAATATCTGTTGTGTACTTGGTCTTTTTTAACGTTTATCTTAGAAAACAGACTAGCTATCAGATGTGTATAATTTGATTAAAATCTTCCTCTTCAGCCATTAGCTCTTATTGTTTCTTTAGTGCCCCAGTAACCATTTGTTAGGAACTGAACATTGTTACTTAATGTATGTGTAGGTGAGCGATTTAAACTGACATGGGAAAGTTTTCACTTACTCAGATTCCAGTTCAGTGAGGTGAGTGCACCTCCGATAGCATTAAACATCTAATCTGTTTGCAGCAAGGCAGTCAACTGCCTGAGTTGTTTGTTATTACAGGCATTCCATAATGCCAATCACCGCAAGTTGTGAAGGCCCTAATGAACAGGAGTGATATGGAAACATTAATGCCATTTCAGAAAAAGGGAGGCTCAGGCCAAGAGGGACTACGTGACCTATCCAAAGGCTATAACGTGATGAACTCAAATCTGCTGTTTAACCAAAAGGAGAATATGGTGGCACTGCCTTGCATTTAAAGGGTAGGAGCACCTTGCACGTCCAAAATTGCACGTGTTCATTGAATTACCAAATGCATTTGGAATTCTGCTGTCAGCTCTTCTGTTGACAACCAAGGACACATATGGGATGAAGTACAACTTAACTGTTTCATCATGAAAGCTCCTGTTTACTAGCTTGTGGTCTCAGTTATCCTCTCTGTGAAGTGAATTGGTGTTGCAGTGGGTAGGAAAATCTTGCCAGATCTTAGCATAACATTCTTGCTGATAGCCTGAATTGTGCTGCATTTGATCCCACTTTCAACAACAGGTTGCAAATCCCAGGGTTCCATCTGTGATACACTCTGCATTTTAATAGTTTGTTTATGCATGTACATCTCTGATCTCTCAAATTTGCAATATTTATTTGATTTGATTATAATCTTACTTTTACTTCCACTTACATATTGACGTAAACAAGGAATGGTAAGAGCTGGAGTTTAGAAGGTGTGTGTTTAAAATACATAAGGAGTTGCAGTATTTCAGTCTCCATTTTCATATCCAAAGTCTATAACTTATTTCAGGAGCACACAAGGAAGATTTGCATCTTTACTTTTGTTATTTGGTATGTTCAATATATACCATAAATTTCAAATCAGCTATACTTTCAGCACGCAGCAGACTCTACAAATACATTAGGATTATGCTTGTCTGATTGGAACAACATTTTGGGCACCAACATCAAGAAGATCCTTATCTGACTATTGCTCTCTAGGTACTACTTGGAGTGATCTGCTTATAGTCCTCAGTTAGACCCAGTTAGCACCAACCTGTTTTCCATGTGTCAAAGCAAGTACTTGAAACACTGACCTTTTCCTTCTGAATAAGGAACGGGAACGCAGTCACCATGATTGCTGACAGCACTGCCATGTTTCTGGGTGAGCTCACCCTCCTTTGCTCCAAGGTAAATACTTTTTCTTGTTGAAGAGATAAGGTTCCTCAAGGTGACGTTCCTTTTGGCCCACCCAAGGGGCATGTCCATGAAAATTCTGAGCTATTTGTTTTTAGCATGGTACAAGAAAGAATTCCAAAGAATATGCACATCTGACTAATGTATTGTGAATGCGAAAACTTTCAAGAAACTGCTCTAGAAGTTATTTGTCAGTATATAATGTGTTCATAGACAATTTTGAAATGGAAAGAAGCCCTAACGTATGGAATAGATTATTCATTAGCCATTACTCTCCTATTTCTATGAGGTGACTGCTGGTCATTCCCATTAAAGCTCTGGATTTTTCAGGCAGACCTGGCAAGCTTCCTTGCTGTATGTGACAAATGAAGCTAATTGCATTGTCTGTTCACTGGTTTGTTTTCCAGAGTGCATAAATATCTTTGGTTTTAAAGGCAATATTCAGATAAACATTTGTCTGCTGTTAAATATCTTCCTGCCTTCCCACCTTCCTGCCTGCCTGCCTTTCCCCTTTTTCTTTTTCTTTTTCTTTTTCTTTTTCTTTTTCTTTTTCTTTTCCTTTTCCTTTTCCTTTTCCTTTTCCTTTTCCTTCTTTTCCTTTTCCTTTTCCTTTTCCTTTTCCTCAGACTTGATGAGTGATAACTCTTGCAATAAATACGTCTGCATGGTTGGGTTTAACCTACTCTGCTGTGTACATGCAACTCTGGTGGGTTTTTGATTTTCTTTTTTTTTGTCCAAATAGCTACTCAGCATCTGGGCAGATATCCATAGTGGAGGTGGGTTCTCTGTCCCCTGAACTTTTCCTAAATGCAATTTCTAAAAGCTAGAAGATTTGGGGAGGGGTTGTTACAGGGGTGGGTGTTGGATTCAAGCCAGAGTAGTTCATATGAGCTGGTACCATTATCCAACAGTTGCAGACACTGCCATGCAGCTGAGATACTGTGACTTAATGATGGGGAACAAGATAAAATCGTGTCCATACGTGTGGATGGGCTTTTCTTGTAGCAGCTTCATTATGTCTACTTTTGGCTTGAGAGAACACTGGCACTGTTACCAAACAAGCGCAGGCAACTCAGCCTGAAATGCGAAGAGCAATCTTCAGCAAGTGGCTGTCTCAGACCTTAGCAGGTACCAAAAGCTCACCAAGATGGTCCTGTCAGGGTAATATTTGGGCTTTTGTTGCAGAGCAGTTCAGAGGTACATCTCTATAAAGTTTAACAGGTAGGTCACAAACCTTAGGATACTTTTTTGTGATTCTTAATCTGTACAGACACTGTTCATGGGATCATAAAGTTGTGTCTTTTTATTGTGTTTCAAGACCTGGTTGATCATAGAATCATAGAATGCTAAGGTTTGGAAGGAACCTTAAAGACCATCTAGTTCCAACCCCCCTGCCATGGGCAGGGACACCTTCCACTAGACCAGGTTGCTCCAAGCCTCATCCAGCCTGGCCTTGAAGACATCCAGGGATGGGGCATCCACAACATCTCTGGGCAACCTGTTCCAGTGCCTCACCACCCTCTCCATGAAGAACTTCTTCCTGAGGTTCACTGTAGGGTCAATCATATTGGCCTGATGTCTTAAGAGACTTCATAGTCCACCTGCTTCTGTAAGTAGACCCCAGGGTTTCATGGCTACTCACTGTGTCAGAGATTTCCACAGACTTTTTTAGGTGATCTTTTTTGCCATCTGCTTTTCTGCCTAATGGAACTATTTACTGGATTCTTAGATATGGAGGATGGACTTATTAACTGGATTAAACAGCTGCTCAGTAACAGGTAAATATGCATGTTCCACTTGAAAGACTGGAAAAAAATGGTGACTGTAGGGCAATCTTACTCTGATATTTTTCTGTGAGGGAAAGGTCTTCAGCAGTGATGAACAGGAGATAGAAGAACAGAGGCTAAGAACATAATAGTAGACAGAAAAAACTGCTCTGCAGACCATAACAAATTTGGCATCAGGAAAGCATTAGGAAAACATAGCTTGTTTTTTGAGGTTATAAGTTGCAGTGTTCAGGAGTGATTTTTGTTATTCATTACATCCATGTTTAGATTTCATGTGGTGGATTTTTGAAAGGACATTTTATCGTATTTGTGAGACAGATGTAATTACAAGAAAACAGTTTTTCTTCTGTAAAAAGGTGTCAGTGAACATCACTGAATGGAAGGCAAATGTTTGAAGCATTACCAAGGTTTGTGGACAAATGTGATGTTTTTTTTTTTCTTTCTTCTTCTTTTGAAATACATAATGGTTAGGGAAAAAATAAATTAATTGGAAATGTAAAATGAAGGGGTGTGTTCAGTCTGAGTTTTAGATCCCTCAGTTCCTTGTCTTCTACATCTGACGTTTGTGGAGGCTCATTTTGTATTTATTGGAGCACTGGAGGTCCTAGTGTCATGGGTTCTTTGGCTCCTTTGGCACGATCAGCAAATCCATTGGCTTTTGTATTATTGTTTATTTAAAAAAAAAAGTGGTGTGAAAGATTTTTGGGGGGCAACATTGACATGGTCTGAGTAGAGTAGTGTAGAGGTCTCAAAAATAAATAGGTGATTCAGTCCGATGGGAAGCATGGCAATTTGAAATAATCTTGAGAGAAAGAAAAAGGGATGTGGTGAGGTAACATCACCATGTGAAACAGTCTTCGTTAATTGAAGGAACTTAATACACCTCGAAAGCAAATTATCTTATAATACTGCAGTTCTTCTCTTCCTGGATGTGATTCTCTTACCTGACTGTTTTAGGTAACCTGAGTGAATAGCACTGGAACTGCAAAATTGAGAATAGCCTAAAAGAGCTCAGTACCAGAATATGCTGAGAGTCCTTAAGTCCCACTAAAGTTATTCTATGACTTCATCTCACTGTAAAGGCATGTTTGCTCATTAGGTTTAAAAGCAAAAAATTACCTCTGTATGTCTGGTTAATGGGTTATTTTTTTGTCCATAGTACCATCCACACAGACATCCCATTAAGGCGTCAGAAAGATCTGTAATGACTCTATCTTGATTAAAACTCCTGGCATAGATAATGGCACAAGCTTGTGGGATTTATTACTGTCTGTGTGGATCCTGTTTGTTTTTTATTATGGAAATCCAAGTTTATACAAGGGCCATCAGACGGAACCTGCACGCCTTTATTATTACTAATAGTTGCTAGGAGTGCAGCTCCAAATGATGCATAACATTTTTTTTAAAGTAAACCATAAGCCAAGTTAAATGAACTTTAAAAGTGAACATGATTCATAACAGATACCATTTTAAAACTGACCAGACACAGCAAATGTAAATTCTGTCCTTTTAACTATAAAATGTTTAAGCTTATTTGCAAAGGAGTTTGAAAAATTAAAACCATACCTTCTCTGCATTTCTCCAGCCATGAAGAAACACCAGAGTCTGCATTTGAAAGGATGGCAATACAAACTGCATAGACAGACTAGATGTCTACTTGAATTATCTAGCTTGTTGAGGGGAAGTTTTAAACTGATGATCACATATAATCTGTAATGTATTAAAAGCATATTCTTTATTGGAGTCCCCATATTACATTTCAAATACATTTCCATGGAATGTTTCAAAATGTCATTTAAAATTATTACTTTTTTCATTGAAATGGCATGTGTCCCCTCAACACTCATCTAGAACTTTATTATTTTGATTCTTTGGACAGTTTAAAGACATGAGATCACTTTTTGTGGTTCTGTGTGCCTCGCACCACCTCTGTTCCTTCCTCAGTGCTAATGCCAGTTTCACATTCCCCCTAACAGTTTAGCTCCAGCTTCTTGGCCTGTGTAGGTTTGGCTAACTTAAATATTTAGGCAATATATAATAACTATATCTCAAACAAACACTTATTATAATGATCACTTGCAGTATTTGCTATCGTTAAGAATCAAAGTTCCAGCTTCCATTCTAGCCCCTCTGTTTTTCAATTATTTTTTGTTTCTTTTTTTTTTTTTCAAACATCCAGAGTGATTTCTGTCACCTGGAGGGTGGTTTTGCAATAAGAAGGATTTTGAAGAAATTACATCTTGAAAAGCTAGAGGTTAACAATGGAATACATATCTGTGAGTGGAACTAAATGAGACTCTTAAATATGTTACAGGATTACCCTGAGTGTTTATAGCCTAGCAGCAAAACTGAGCTCTATATATACACCAATAACAGCCCGTGAGGAAAATGAATCTTCAGCACTGAGGATAGGCCAGGAGTAGGAACTGAACCAGTGCTTCTTGAAGTCACTGGGATTGCAAGATGTCATTAAAGCACTTAAAATATGAAGGTTGCTGTGCTGAAATAGGAGACTTCAAGAGAACATCATCCCTACCAGTTTAAATCAGCTTATACTGTTAAACAGTTAACTTCTAACAGAAGCACCCCATTTAGGGACAGGCTTCAGCTGACTTAACAGAGATGAGACATCTGAAAGATTGTGCTCCAAGGCCATGGGGCAGTTACCTGCACTTATTTTCCACCACTCCTATTTCACTTAGGACAGTGGAATTTAGCAGAAATATCCCACATATTTAATTGGAAAAAAAAAAAAAAAAAAGCTGCAAACACATGTTATTAGTATTCTAACCATTAATAGACTTAAAACAATACTCTCTTTTGAGTGATTACTTTAGTCCAGAAAGCCAACTGTATCCTGGGCTTCATCAAAAGAAACATGACCAGCCTGTTGATGAGGTGATTCTCCTCTTCTACTCTGCTCTGGGGAGACCCCACCTGGAGTGCTGCATCCAGCTGTGGAGCCCTCAACGTCAGAAGGATATTGACCACTTGGAGCGAATCCAGAGGAGGCCACGAAGATGCTCAGAGGACTGGAGCCCCTCTGCTGTGGGGACAGGCTGAGAGAGTTGGGCTTGTTCAGCCTGGCGAAGAGAAGGCTCTGGGGAGACCTTATAGCACCTTCCAGTGCCTGAAGGGGCTACAAGGAAGCTGGGGGGGACTTTTTACAAGGGCCTGTACTGACAGGACAAGGGGTAATGGGTTTAAATTAAAAGAGGGAAGATGTAGATTGGATATCAGGAAACAATTCTTCCCGGAGAGGGTGGTGAGGCACTGGGACAGGTTGCCCAGAGAAGCTGTGGATGCCCCATCCCTGGAAGTGTCCAAGGCCAGGCTGGATGAGGCTTGGAGCAACCTGGTCTAGTGGAAGGTGTCCCTGCTGATGGCAGGGGGGTTGGAACTGGGTGATCTTTAAGGTCCTTTCTAACCCAAACCATTCTGTGATTCTATGATTTTTCTGGGTTTGCCTAAAGATTGTCTTGATACATTCACTTACATCCAACTTTATCATGTTCTGCTAAGTAATGTGATTCAAGCAGTAGCTTGTGGACATCTGTGTGCTTAAATATTGCATTTTATTTATAATTGATGGCTTTGGGAGAGTTCTTAAATCTTTTCCATAAATGATCATCCTAAGCTGCTTCTGCTTCCAAGGTGGGTAAAACCTCATCTTGAACAGCTCACCAAAACAATGAAGTTTCTGATCCTAAAAATGCTAAAAAGAACAGCAGATATATCTTAGTATTAGCTCCAAAATGATGTCTGTGACTTGAGAGCTCAGCCATGCGTGTGCTGAATTCCCAGCATGTAAACTGACACCTTTATGGCAAGCCAGGAAATGAGAGTTCCTTATCCTTCTGTGATGGTGAACCTTGTTGTGTGGCTTTCCCCAGCCAAATAAGGTACCATTCTTGTTAATGAATAGTAATAACCTTTTTGTGTGTGTGTTTATGAAAGAGAGAGAGAATATTTAGAGTTGTTGGTTGGGTCTCCACTCCCTGTGATGTAAGATCCATCCAAGGTGAGAAAGCTGGAAATGCTTCAGACTTGCTGAGATTTCTGCACATGTAAAATAGCTAATACATCTTGGGCTTCTGAGACCTTCCACTTTTCATTAAGTTAGCTTGTATTTCTCGTATTTCAGCATGCCATCTCAGGTGTTTTTTCCCAAGAAACCTTTGTTCCATATCATCTGACTGTTTCAGGAGCACTTGAACAAGAAGGAAAACATGACAGTCAATTAAAAACCAATTTTTTTCTCTGGTATCATTAATCAAATGCACAGTCCCAGCACTGACACCTGGCAGGGTTAATGTTTAAGACCTGTGGCAATTATAGCTCCCCTGAAAATCGCTTGGCCAGCAAGTCACATAAAAGCCTATGATTATGAAGGAAATGGGAATTAGCAGAAAAAAATTAGGGAAATCAGTTGAAATACATTGGTAGCAAGGAAGGCAGAGAAAAATCTGACTGATTGGAGCTCCCCTGAGGAGAAGAAACAGGGTCTAAGGGTCACTCCTTCACTGAATTAGTAGTGTCTGTCATCTGAAACCAAAATAAAGCAGGAACAGAAGTAAAAGATTTTCTGTAGAGAAATTGGACTCTGTTCTCTTGCACCTACATCTCAGGGAGGCCAAGTGCAATTAGAGGGCTGATTTTTTTACTGATCCTAATTCAGCCCTAATTATTTTCTCTCAAATATCAATTTCTTGGTAAAAAATATTATACCCGGAGATTTGACACACTAATATTTTTAGCAATGAACAATTCAAAGACTGCCTGTAGCCATTGTTTCCATGAGCTCCTTGTCTAGTATATCCGCTGTTTTGTGTCTTTGCACTCCTCAAAAGTTACTCAGCTAGAGTAAACACAGCTTTAATGAAAACTAAGCCTCTTGTGGTTAGAGAAGACTGTAGTGCATGTGCTTTCCCTAGCTGAAGAACATTAGCTGGATGCTTTTTGTGCCAGATGCAATCATACCTGCAGAAAAAATCTGGTAAGTAAACAGTAGTTTAAAGAAAGAATGATGACTATTTGGAACCAATTTTTTACTATGAGTTACTAAAAAAGCATTAGCCTGGAACTACTAAAAAGTCTCTTCATAACAAGCATAATCTTAGTTTTATGAGCTTAATTTAATGTTAGGAAAATATAGGGAGATAGTGAGTGGCCTTGCTTCCCACTTGGCCAAAGGTCTGTTTCACCTGAAAATACTTGTCTGTCGCAGCAGCTTATTCAGTGGATCTCTGAAACGGTCAATTTGTCATGTGGTTTGTTACAAATACCTTGTCTATCTCACAGATCAGGAAAGTATAATTAGCCGCTGATTTAATGTTAAATTACTTGGAATTGTGACATATTCCAAAAAGCAAGAATTTATTTTCAAAATGTGGGACCAATTCAGTAGTGATGGAGAAAGTAACTGATGAAAATGCCAAGCCATGGTAGATGAAACACTGAAAAAGGCCTGAGGCGGTGCCAAATTGCTGTGACAATTCTAGAGTTTAGGTCCAAATCACTGTTGTGCAGCTTAAATGCTGCAGGTTCAGTGCTGCAGGATACACAGTCACTTTAGGTAGCACAAACATCAGTAGAGCAGAGATCATCAAAAAACCCTCAAAAGACAACCCAGGTATTTGAATAGGCAACAAAGTAAAGGAAGATTTAAGTCACAAGATCATGGAATGGTTTGGGTTGGAAGGGACATTAAAGACCATCTAATTCCAACCCCCCTGCCATGCGCAGGGACACCTTGCACTAGACCAGGTTGCTCCAAGCCTCATCCAGCCTGGCCTTGGACACTTCCAGGGATGGGGCATCCACAGCTTCTCTGGGCAACCTGTTCCTGTGCCTCACCATCCTCTCCATGAAGAATTTTTTCCTTATATCTAATCTAAATCTACTCAGTTTAAACCTATTATGCCTTGTCCTATCACTACGGGCCCTTGTAAAGTACAGGCTATTGTAAAAAGCCCCCCCCAGCTTCCTTGTAGCCCCTTCAGGCACTGGAAGGCTGCAATGAGGTCTCCCCGGAGCCTTCTCTTCTCCAGGCTGAACAAGCCCAACTCTCTCAGCCTGTCCCCACAGCAGAGGGGCTCCAGCCCTCGGAGCATCTTCGTGGCCTCCTCTGGACTCGCTCGCACCAGTCAATATCCTTCTGATGTTGAGGGCTCCACAGCTGGATGCAGCACTCCAGGTGGGGTCTCACCAGAGCAGAGGACAGGGGCAGAATCCCCTCCCTCGACCTGCTGGCCACACTGCTCTGGATACAGCCCAGGATACGGTTGGCTTTCTGGGCTGCCAGCGCACACGGCCGGCTCCTGTTCCGCTTTTCATCCCCCAGTACCCCAAGTCCTTCTCCTCAGGGCTGCTCTCGATCCGTTCTCCACCCAGCCTGTCCTTGTGCTTGGGATTGCCCCGACCCAGGTGCAGGACCTTGCACTTGGCCTGGTTGAACTCCATGAGGTTGGCAGTGGCCCACCTCTCCAGCCTGTCCAGGTCCCTCTGGTTGGCATCTCTCAGTGTGTCAACTGGACCACACAAAGTGGTGGCAAACTGTTTAATAAGAAAGCACCTCTTTTATATTAGCATTTTGAAATACTTTAAAATTGGATACTCTTGAAAAAAGCGATTATGGAAGAAATTAATAGAAATTCACATTGTTCACTTCAACTACATGTAATACATAAAATTAGGATGGAGAGGAAAAATGGTCAAATAATCTAACTGAAAATGCATTTGAGATTTTCTGTTTCCCAAATTAAAATCATTATTCCTGTCATTTGTAATAACGACAATAGAACCTACTTTGTTTCACTGAAGTTAGTGTTCAAGAAACTCAGATTCACTGATAAGAGAATACTGGAAGATGTGTACGGGTAGAAAATCCACATGGAGATGAGGACATGACTGTGGTGGGCAGTCCTGTTTTCGTGGTGTCTATGTCTTTGTTGCATTGCTATAAGGTCCCAGTTTTGCAAAACTCACAGCTCATGCCAGCACTGTGTTCTTTGAGGTCAGTGGGACTGCTGGCTTGCTCAAGATAAGCATGATCCTGATAACTACATAAAGTTACTTTTAAATATTCAAGGAGAAAAATTATATAATTCAAGTAGTTGAATGGTAGAGGCAGTAAGAAGCAACTTCTCTGTGGTTTTAAACATGCGTTTGGAATAAATACTGCTTTCAGAACCAGTAAAGAGACAAGACAAGTAAAGAGAGACAGAAATGAGGAAGAAGGTCTCTCTGTATGTATGTGATAGGCTTTGTTGGGTCCTGAGTGAGGAAGGACCAGTTCACATCCTTCACGCTCTCAGAAGGAAAGGGACTGTCCCATGGTGTGGGGAACTGGACAAGGAATGGGCCCTTCAGCAACTGGGGCAATCACGGGAGGAAAATGTAAAGAAATTACGGAGAAGTATGTCAGGGAAGCAGCATTGATGTAAGGAGACTTTCTGGCTTTTCAAAACGGTTGATAGATTTAATATAGTGCCCTGGTAATGTAATTGGTAGTAAAATCCTCATGTTCTAATGGCAGAAATATATGGATGTTTATATACTAAGAAAATATGTTGTATTATGCATTATGAAATATATGAATCAATATAAAAAGACATTTAAATTAACCTCAGACTGGCTATTTTGTTGTATATTTAAAACATCTGGTATAGAACAATGCCATATTCTGCATTTTGTGTATCTTAAAATGTAGACTGTTTTTCACATTTCAACTGAACATCTTTCCAGTAAGTGTAGTTCATTCTGGAAAGGGAGTGGTTTGGAATTTTCTCCCCTATTTATTCTATTACCAAAAGTACCTGTGTTGATTTAGATAGCAGGTAAAATACTCATAAAATACAGTAAAAGTAAACTAGTTTAATCAAGATCTGTTTTTTTCCTTAGTCTTTCATGTTTCAATACCAATGTGGCAACTGATTTAATATATCACTTAATTAGACAAAACATACATAACAAACTGATAATGACAATGAAATAAAAATCACAAATCCTTTATATTGACTGAATTGAGGCCTCCATGATTTAGTATGTAAGTATTGCTTCCAGTCTTTTATTTCTATGATAATTCTGCTGGAATATTGTTTGCTTTTCAAATGCATTGTTGAGCTTCATGCTGATATCTATTCCAGATGTTTTCAAGTTTTACTAATTTGTTTTCCATATGATACCTACTTACAGAACTATTTCACTTGTAGTTATTGCAATTGTATCTGCTAGCTGCATTCCCTTCTGGATGTAACATTTTTCTTCCATCAGGATAGATTTTCCCACTGCTTCTGCTATTTATTTCTGTATTTCCATAGTAGTGTCCAGGTGCATTTAAAGTCTGGTTCATGTGCCTGCAAGAGTTCAGAGGCTGAGATTTGGAACTTGCAAACAGGCAAGTGTGTTAGACCACATGAATAGTTTGTTGATTTTAGAAAATTAAATCAAAATTATATCTGAGTTTTAGAAATAGAATAACACAGGATTTAGTTGTAGTAATCACACTTAATCTCATCCATAATGCAACAAACGATTTGCATATTATCGTAAATTCTGTAGGCAGTTAATAGGCATCAAACATACACTTACACACTTACACACTTTGCCGTACTGTACCCACAGTGGTTTATGTGGTTGTAAAAAATATCTGATCCTTTTCTGATACATCATAACAAGGAAAATAAGAAAACAGAATTATATGTCCAGACCTGAGCACTTCTATATTCTGGGGCTTTTTAACATCCAATCTGGATCTGAATTCCAGTTTTGCACTATTGGAACATCTTCAGTGCCTGCTAATACATTTTTCTTGCTTCCTGCTTCTATCCCTAGCTACTTGCAGCTTCCTCAGTTTCTTCTTTCAGGCTTCTTTTTGCTCTGAACTTTGCTTTTTTTCTTTAGCATGGTTCTTTGTTATCAGAGATTCAGTTTCTAGAAGAGTCATTCAAACAACAGTTCAGCCCAATCACTCTTGGCTATTTTGGCACCTTGCAGAAAGTATTTTCAGTGTCGGGGTCCACAAAAGGCACCTGGCCTTCTAGGGAGTAGCCTAATACGGAAAATGCAGAGCACATACAGTTTTGAGAACTGGCCAGCAGAGGCCTGAGTTTGTAGACATATCTAGCTGAATTCATAGACATTTTCCAAAGAGATAAACATCAGCTTAATTGAGGAACTCTCCCTGAAAAACTTGGAATTCATTTTGTATGTGATAATAACAGAAATTGTAATTCTAGGCCTCGGCGCTGGGTTCCGTGCAATGCTGCTCAGCTAGCTGAAGCACCTGGGGCAGGCTTTACAACGCACGTCATGAGCCAGGCTAGAGGAAAACGAGTAATTGGTTTAAGAGAAAGCCTAGTGAGGAGAGCGAACAAAAATACAAGAAGCTGTGTAAGATCAGGAACTCCCAGCAATTATTAATGGTCTACTGATAAAGTGTTTCTATTAATTCTTAATTTGAAAACTTTTTTCTTAATGGCAACACCTACAAAGTCACACTGTGAGCTGAGTGAGGTTTGGTTCATTCTTTAATTAATTATGACCTTCCTAGTTTGAAAGTGAAGGTTATTGGGCAATACTCACATATAGCTCTTCAGTTTCCTTTATTCTGTTTTGTTCCAGATATGATAAGAACTTAGAGACAGCCTGTAAAATTATTCTTTCAAGAAAAAATGCATGAAAAACTGGTAAGAAAAATTTTTTCTTTTTTAAGAAAACCTTTTCTTACCAGTTGAAAGAATCTGAGAACTACACATATAATACAGAGGCATGATAATTTGTTGTTTTACAGGTACAGTTATGATGACTAATATTATAGAATAGGGGTTTTTTAGATTATTATTAATAACCAGTACTTAAGGAACTCATCTTTATTTATATATTTTCTTGATAGGATTGTCTTAATAATTTTTGCCTTTTTAGTAAGCAGAGGCACTGTTACATGTGGGGCTCGTTATAGGTGACAATTCAAAGTCAGAGGGATTACAAAGGTAAATACAGGAAACGGTTAAACAGTTGGCTTCTGTAATGCTACATACGCATATGTTTTCTAGTGTAAGACAAGTTTTTTAATTATTCAATTTAAACCTTTTGTCTTTGTATTCATTGTTATAGAAGTAATGCCAACTGGTTTTTTTGTTCGTGACATGCGATGATACATGATAAAAGATTCTGAGCAATATCTCTAAATGTGATGTCTTTGATGTTCCTGCTAATAACCAGAACTTTTAACAGGAATAAACCCTCCATTGTGAAAATTACGAAAGGAGACACTCAGAACCCAGTCCCTTCCTTGCAGAGATTTAAAAAATTCTGATCACATGATAAGGTACAAAAAGAAGTTTCTGATTATCAGATGCAGTAGTGTAGTAAAGAAGGTTTTCAGTTAAAAAAAGGGCGAGAAAACCAGGAAAATCTGAGCAGTGGAGGCTGTAGTGAGGAGATGGAATGGAGAGGAATTCTTCTGGTGGCCTTGTAAATGTGGATTGTGACATTTTAGATCCTTTATTTGTTAGACTATAGAGAAAATGCCACATGTGAATCGTGAATATAAATACGATATGTCTGATGCAGTCTTTTATGCTGATGTTGGATTTAGTTGTGAAGTGCTTGGAGTAGTTGAGTTCTCAGTCCCTGACAGCTCTGAGGAACCATACCAGCTTACGTTGTTACAAAAATGTTTGTATGCCCTGGTTTTGCTAGCTAATCTAGTCTCGCTTCTCCCATCTGTTTTAAAAGGGAGGGTTTCTTTTAATGTGTAGATAAAAATTAATGCAAAGGGGAGATTTTTCAAGCTTATTTTAGGAGCTGGATGACCAATAGCCATTTATGCCATACAAAATATTACCCTTTATATTTATGTTAAGTTTTCCTGAATTTTTTGTAATATATATGCAAACGCTGTATGCCATCTATGACTCTATAAAAGGCATAGTAAATCAAGAGGTAGTCCACAGGGTTGGAATTATTTAGCCAATGAAAACAGTTAGGATGAAGCTGCATTTTCTCATAACTGAGGATATTACCCTCAGTGTTGGACAAATGTAAAATATACTTGAGAAGTTCAGGCAGTCATGTTTAACTCAATGCCAGTATCATAGTCCAAACACCAAACCTGCAGTATTTCTGCATTAACCTGCTCCATTTCAGTGCGCAATATCCAGTTGGCTTTACAGGGCTTTGTGAAAAAGGACTTAAGGAAAGACGGTTTAAGAAAGTCAGAAATTATAAAACTTCTACTTTCACCTCCCTTGTGCATGTCCCCGTCTCTTACGTACTCAGGGCATGTATTAGGATGGTAATGCAGGTGGTGTATCAGAAAAAGGCCAAGTTGTTAATGTGAAAATTGGTCTTAAAGATAAAATTCTGTTGGAGAAACATATTTAGCAATTAACTGGAGCAGGCGGCAGTTTTCTTGGCACAACTCAGCGTGGTTTCTGCTTGCTGTGGTCTCTGCTAAAGAAAACTCCTGTAATTACAGGTTAAGCCAGAATGCAATGTAAATAACACAAATAAAGCCACCTTTTCTAAAATTTTTTTCAGTTTTGAACTCTGTTGGGTCCTATTATCTGGTACACAAACTAATCCTAAAATTATTGACATTCTTCTTCAGGAAATTAGTATAGTTAGGTAGTATAAAACTATATTTTAAAGGGATATTGGTTTTTTTAACAGAATGGTATTAATATTTAGTTGTGTATACACCTTCAAATAACATTTTTCTGTGGCTTTCTAAAACAGAAATAATTACAAATAAAAATAACAGATGACAAACAGAAATTAAGTCCCTAACAGAGATATACATTTTATGAACTCCTTGTCTGTGGTAACTCTTTTAGGAATATTGCTAGAGGGAAAATCTTTTGTTTCTTAGGTTTTAAGCATTGTACTTTATATCATTGTTCTGTACGATAACCACCTGCAGGTTAAAAAGGTTTATTTGAAGAAAAAATATTTTTAAAGCGCTGTTCTGTATCTGTTTTTTGTCTTTACATCTCCTTCAATGGTATTCTTATGAACGAGCTATATCCATCTGCATAGCCATGATTTGTTCAGAATGAGTCTGAAAATTCTTTTTTCGATACAAGTTCATGAAAACCTGGCATACCCTTTGGAAATGCTGTTTATTTAACTCGTGCTTCAGAAAGTGGTGTTTGTAATTGTGTGAGACTCATCTTGTACTAGTGATTTTGCTTGGTGGTTGTGCACTTTTGTATTTGAATGTGCCAAAGATAATCAAATTACCAAATTACATGTGGCTCTGCCACAAGTAGGTGGTACTTGTGCCTGCCTGCTTTTGCATTTAGGTTCAGGCGCTAAGTAAAAAGACTACGGGGGCAGCGCAAGGTTACTTTGGAAGGCTTTGTGGATTTGATCTAGTTTAGAAGTAAAAATGTTTTAACAAATACATTGATGTTATCCATTTTTTAATAACATTAATTCCATTATCCAGAGAAGATTTATACTGATTCCTACTTTTAAAATTTTAATATACTGACAGTTAAGTGTCTTCTAGTAATAACTGTCTGATAATAAGTGTCTTCTTCATACATGCAAACTCTTGTAAGACAGAAACAAAATCAGGTGCTATGAATTTTTTCAGTTAGGAAAATTGTTCATTGAGAATAAGAGCAAGGCCATATTTAATTCTGAAAATACCTGGATATTTAATTTTTTTCAGTCATGTAATAATATTTTCTTTGTATGTAAATAGTTGTACAGCATTTATAGAACAACCAATATATCGAGTAGTGATCTGTTTTTGTAACTATTAAAGAAATAATTTCATTTCAAAGATTGGAAAACATCGATAAATGGGCTGGACATAGTCACAAATTGCTTTTCAGTTATGATCAGCCTTCCTTAATGAATTTGTACTTCCTAAAACATCTGAAATTGAATTTAAATTCAAAACGTTTCTATAAACTACTCCAATGCTTGCAAATAATTGCACTTGGCAATGGGTCCTTTGAAAAAGGATTGTATTACCTTTTAGAAAAACTTGTCTTGAACTATGCAAACTTATAGTTGAAATAAGTAACAGTCCTACAGAAGATTCTGTTTCTTGAAAATGTCCACCTTTTTGTATTCAAACCTGTGATGTAGGTTTTCACTTTGGGTACAGTGGGCAGCTAGCCTTTTTGAAATTAATAATATATTTTTGATTTAGAAAAATTTATAAATCACAAAAAAGCGTTCTATCACCACCTTTCAGTCTCTTTATTATATACTGCTCTTATATGAGTTGTACTATATGGAAGTATAACAAAATAACTCATTTTCAGCCTTTTGTGTGTTTTAAAGACTGGGTGACTTGTTTCATAATTTACTTTATTGGTCTCAAAATTATATCCTCGTGAACTGCAAAACTTCAGATTATTCCACTCTGGTTTTCTCCTTTTTGTAATTCATTATGTGAATAAAACTAAAAGCCGTGAAATAACGGAATGGAGTAAATATACCCTCTGTTGCTGTGCCATCATTTAGGAGAGGTCAGTGTAGTGGTGCAGGGTTTGAAAAGACTGTCTTTCTTACTGATCACTGGTTAGGCTGAAAACTGTCTTCAAGGCATATTCCTCTAATAGATTGTCTTAAAATATACCAGATTAAGCGTTAAAGAAGTTGGTATTAAATTCTTGCAGTATATTTGCCATATTGAAGACTGTACCCTCATCTCTGGGGATTAACAAATTCAGTGGTTTAAGCTAAAGACGTTTTGTAAATACGCAGCATAAATTACACATGGGCATTTGAGAATAGTCCAGCCTGCGCTGTGGGATACACAGCCAGTCGGGAATGGCCAACATGTGGCTTTTCCATTGCCTCTGGACCTCGGGAATGCTCTCAGGTATGTGTCTGAAGCTGGGGCTCCATCAGCCCTCAGGCATGTGCTGCCCTGGGGGCTGTCCTAGGTTCTCGTTCTTCTGACTTTTCAGTCTTATAGCTTTCTTTTTACTGCTGTACCATAGCAAAGGTAATATCTTTCTTCCTTACCATGAATCCTGAGTACACATTTCTTCATATGGACCACCTTGATTCTCTGCTGTCAACAGTTTTCTATATCTCTTTTCTGCACTGAGTTGCCTCACCAAACATTGTACCACTACCAAATATATTCAGGAATCAAGACACGGTTTTTAATATTAAACTGAGAAAGCCTGCACTAATAAAGCAGCATGTCGTTTTTTCCTCTCTCTTTTCTAATATAACTAAATTCAAATTAATGCTCTCAACTTACTATATGTTGGCATGACTTACATCATGGATAAATCTCATATTTCATTCGGTGTTGTGATCTGATATACATTGCCACATTGCATGTGCTACACATTATGAATAAAGCTTTAAAAAGCCTCCTTTTATAGCTGTTTATGTTATGTGATTGAGTTCTTGTAGAGAGAAAATTTGCCAGGACTAGAGGTTATTACTGCCTGTTCTGCAACTAATATTGCCTAGAACTAAAGCAATTAGGCTTGACAAAATATGAGCTGCTTAAAAAAATGCACTTTTGAAAGTTGAGCTTGTAATGGAACTTGATTTAATACATGCTACTGACATGAAGATTTTAATTAAAAGAAAGAGAGAAAAGTAGCTACTCTGCTAAGATGGGAAGTGAAGAGAGATTGTTCTGCAGGTGACCAGAGTGGAGGTAATTTTTTAGCAAAATGCAATATAAAACCCTAAGGGGATGGGATGGGTGATACAGCATGGATGTCTTCCAAATTGAGCAGTAATGATTAACATAACATTGTGAAAAATAACCTGTTTTGTCATCGTATTGTTCCCTCCTAGGACACCAGAAATTGTTTTTCATCGGATTACCTTTATTACATATAGCAAACCCTAGAGGTTTTGGCTATGAATGGTTGCCATGCATCAAGAAGCACTAATTTCCATGGTTTATTACATGGTTGTCAAAAAAAGAAGGAAAAAAAATGCTGTAGGATAACCCAAAAGATTGTCACTCATAATTCTGCTACATGAGCATTAACTCAGACATTTTAGCTTACACCAGCTGTATCTAAAATACAGATGTGTGAATACTTTGTACTTTTAATTTCTCTGGCCAAGCCCAAAACTTTTGGGCTGAGTTAAATCGTTCTGAGTCACTATAAAACTAAATTTATTTACTTTTCTCATCAAAATAAAAATAAAAAAGCCAAAACCAAAACAGCTGAAACAAATCCAGAATGCTTAGTTCAAAAAATAACACAATTAATCAGATTATTTTAAAATTTTTGGACTTTTATTTTAAGTTAAATAAGCTTGGTCTTAAGATTTTGTGTTGAAACAAAAAATAGGATTTTATTAATCCCCCCTCCCCCTAAATTGTGGTGGCTTTTAATTTTATATTTGGCACAAACAATTGAATTTGGCAATTCTTGTATCTGGCTAAAGGTTTGGTAGTGTCTTGCCAACTCCTAGGAAGATATTTCCCTTCTAAGGTGTTCACTATTGATTTTGGTATTTTTTAAATTATATTTTACTAATGATATTGTTTCATGTAATTCTCTCAGTCCTCTGGGATTTAATTTTCTATCATCAGTCACTGATAGACTGGGGCAGATGCAATATTTCCAATTCTCTATTTTTTTCTGTACTGTGAATTAACTGAAGGTTGTTTTGAAAATAGATATTAAGCAAGTGCTTTGAGTTCTATATTCTCTGTTAGATGGTAATTCAGCACAACTAGATTAAATGCAATTGCAATATAGTCATACTTATCCATGTAAAAGTCTCTTTATTAATTTACTGATCAATAGTTTTGTGTGGAAGTGGGATTTCTACGTATCCAATGAGAAACAATACCATAATTGTCCATTCACATCTCAGAAAAAAACCCCTCAGATAGTGAGTATTTGTGATTGGTCCATAAAGAAAAAAAATAATGACAGGTTGACTTCTATGCATCTTTGAGTCCTTATTGGAAAAAAGCCATTGAACTTAAATATATGAGAGTAGCCTAATGGTTAATAAATGCTAATAAAGCTGTATATGCATACAGTAATACATACATTAATGAATACTGACCTGAGGAGGAAAGCAGTAGACCAAAATCAGCTAAAAATGCATGTACCACTGACCAAAATTTTAAAAAGCGGCAGAAGTCATAAGAGTAATATAGCCAAGAGAAATTGTAAAATAGGCGAGTGGGTCTTGTAGGAACTTCTCAAAATTTTCTGCAGTGACACATTTTTGGAGTTTTGTATTTTAGGGTTTTCAATCAGATATAGATGTTTAACAACAGCAAAAATAACCATATATATGCTGTTAAATAATACTGCTGTTAGATGTTTCTAGGAGAAAATGTATTTACAATACCTGTCACAATTGCCTATGGAGATTGCCCATATAATGACGAAAAAAATCTAGTTTACTGAAAGCTTGTTAAAGTGTTTGACAGACACTTCCTAAGAGAAGGAAGACATAAAATAATGTGGCTTACTTCACAGGAGGAAGGCTATAGAAAGCTCCAAGGTTTTTTTAATTTAGAATTCTAGTGAAGCATTAAGATTCTAATTATTTTTATTTTACTGCATAATACAGTCATTCTTCTAGATCTTAAAGTTGTCATTTTACAGTACAGTTCAGGGCTGCAGTGGTAACATATTTTCCAAAGGTCAGTTTTCCAATTATAATCCAAAATTTGACATTAATATTTTTTCATATAGCAATGTTGTGACCGCATTCTGTTAATTTCATAAAGATACCATTTAGCTGAGGTAGGTGGTATTCTGGGCATACGAACAGTCACCTAATGTCAACAGCAAGAAGTAACTGTAACTACTGACTTCCCATAATTTGCAAAAAAATATTTTCCCAAAAATTATAGCATGTAGAACTAGACAGCATCCAAGTCTCTCACTGGGAAATGACAGAGGTTTTCTTATTACTTTATATGCTCCAGATTCCTTTTAAGTCTTATTAGTTTTTTCAAGCAACATTACATGCTCTTCAGTTAATATCTGAGATAAACTTGTTTGCCAAGTCCTAAAAATTGAAGCTAGTAGCAACTGTTTAGTATTTTTGTCTATTATTTCCTTTACATCTTCCTCAACAGAAACGTACCTTTAGATAGAGTTGAAATAAGTAATGTGAATGTTGGAAACGGAATAAAAGATAGTATTTTACTTCTTTTCTTAGCACCATTTTAAGGTTCTTGTATTTTCTTTACAGTGTTTGCGATACACTCATTTTGCATATACTCTTTGCTATATTTAAATATAAGCTTCTACACTAAATGCTTAAAACCAGCAAGATGCAACCTCAGCCACCATAGAAAATTCTGTAATTGGCTTTGGGACAAGGAATGATACTAAAAGCTTCTTTGTTTTCTTAGGTTTCTATTTGGTTTTAAAGCACAAGCTATAAGATCCTGCTCTTCCATCTTCCCCTAAAGCCAGTGCCCAGAAGCTGAATACCGCTAGGCACAGTTTTGTTCGGTGATAAAGCAGGCAAACCTGGCTGACCCATCTCTGTGGTCTAGACAAGGTGAGAGTTAGTTTTACACTAGCAAAATGTGTGTCATGTTTTCCTCACTAAAAATAAATGGGCAGTTTCTGATGAAGTTGCTCAAACACATTCCAGCTGACAGCCTCGCTTTCCTGAAAGTTTTTGGGGCGTTAAATTCAAATGTCCAAACATTTGCAGAAACAAATATTTAAGAGGGAAGGAGGCAGGTGAGAGCAGCCAACCATCTCATAGAGGAGTGGAAAGCCTCCTGCTGTATAGGCACAACTCATGTCAGTTGTATTAGTCACTGGAAAAATCACCTAAAAGCCTTTAATTGCTTGGCTTATTTTTCCAGTTTTAAACCACTCTGATACTGGGGAGAAAGACTAAAGAATGGTGGAGAATGCCTTAGGGATTTTGCCTTTTTGATCACTTTCTTATGCATATTGTAAATGTACCACAGAAGGCTGTAGGCGAATTTATGTGTATTTGTTCTTCAGGGAAGACAGATACTTCCCTGGCCCCTCCATGTTCTGTGTCCAAGAGCAGAATTTTCAAGAATGAAATATTTCAGAAGAATTCAGTTCTGTCCTTTTGTTTGAGATTCACACTCTT